>NC_135235.1:176848657-177150782 GCF_051348905.1 Ranitomeya variabilis | reverse complement strand
TTTAACAAAGAAACATGCAAAGTACTACATCTGGGCAATAAAAATGAAAAAAGTATTTACAGAATGGGAGGCATAGGGCTAAGCAACAGCACATGTGAAAGAGACTTGGGTATACTAATAGATCATAAACTGAACATGAGTTAACAGTCTGATGCGGCAGCAAAAAAGGCAAATGCAATTCTGGGATGTATTAACAGAAGCATACAGTCTAGATTACACAAAGTCATTATTGCCCTCTACTCCTCTTTGGTCAGACCTCATCTGGAATACTGTATCCAGTTTTGGGCATCACATTTTAAAAAAGACATAAACAAACTGGAGCAAGTTCAGAGAAGAACGACCAGAATGGTGACCGGTCTGCAAACCATGTCCTATGAGGAATGTTTGCAGGATTTGGGAATGTTTAGCTTGCATAAAAGTAGACTGAGAGGAGAGTTAATAGCTGTCTACAAATATCTCAAGGGCTGTCACATTGTAGAAGGATCATTTTTATTCTCATTTGCACAAGGAAAGACTAGAAGCAATGGGATGAAACTGAATGGGAAGAGACACAGATTAGATATTAGTAAAAACTTTTTGACAGTTAGGGTAATCAATGAGTGGAACAGTCTGCCACGAGAGGTGGTGAGTTCTCCTTCCATGGAAGTTTTCAAACAAAGGCTGGACAGACATCTGTCTGGGATGATTTAGTGAGTCCTGCAGGGGGTTAGACCAGATGACCCAGGAGGTCCCTTCCAACTCTATCATTCTATGATTCTATGATAACCCATTTTCCCAGGTTGTGCATGACCAATGCCACTCCATTCATGCCTGTGAGGCTACGTAACATTGGATGATCGAAACCCCCATTCTATTGATCAATGGGGGTCACAGCAAAGGGATCCCTTTAAATCATATTTTTTCCCTAACCAGTGAATTATTGCTAAATGTCTTCCATGGGTAAACCCCCGCAAAGAGGACATGCTACGAATCCTGTCTCAAATGTTATAAATTCTTGTATATTGCAGGTATTGCCATGCTGGATTATCTTTTCTTAGACTTTTGCATTATGCTATTGCCTGGTATTCTTCTTGGGTTTGTCCACTTGCAGACTGTCAGCAAGGACTGGACTATTTCATAGTTTGTAGGGACATACTCCTTGGCGTGGTAATGTTAATTTATCAATTCTGAAACAGGGCCAGAAACAATAGTGCTTTCCAGAAATTCTAAACACAGTAACATCTCAAAGTGTCTGTCTTTGTACATCAATCCCCCTATCATGTGCTTAAAGCCATATTTAAAATAATTCACATACATTTACTTTATAAGGCTCAACTGGGTGTAGACTACCTGTTATGTTGTAATTTTTGCACAGATTTACATGAATCGACTTTCTAAACTACCATTGCATAGTTGTTTGTGTTTGTGTGGGTTATTTCCAGCATGGTGATCGCCCCTGACAGTGGTGAGCTAAATCCTTACTGTTATAAGATCAGAAATTTACAAAGACCAAAGCAAATAATTTGTTTATTGTTTCTTATTAATCTGTATAATATGGTCAATTATTGTTACAATTACTATAACTAAAGAGTGGCCTTATTTTACATTTCAAATCTGTGGGGCCACTGTACCTAATTTAAGTAGCGAAAGCCTGAATGAACAAACCTTTCCATGCAAGTTATTAGGACAGATAAGCTTCATAGAACATTTCTTGATTAGGCACTGCATATTGCACAGAGCAACTCTTGCTTTGGAGGAGGACATGGTGAAAACAATTCATGAATGTTTAGGTCCAGTGTAGTACAACAATTCTGGAAGGGGTAATATGTGGCCACATACAAGATTTTGCTCCAGTAGGACCTTTTATGATCATCTCATCCAGTACATCCTGATTAACATACAGTAGGGGAACTTGTCTTTCTTTTCTTATTGTAGGCAGCTAGCTATACTACACTAAATAAACTAAATACAGGCAAAATAAATATTGTTTTCTAAGAATTATGCCTTGCATTCACATATTTTTGCTGTTCATATGCTTCATCTGGGGAATCCTGTTAGTTGTCTCAAATTTAATAAAGTCACTCACAATATATGCCTGAACAAGCATTTATTCATGACCGTGCCTAGATTATTTTATACAAATAATGTTTTAAGATAAACCTATAAAGATACAGCTTTTATTTCTAGTCTGGTTCATTCTCATTTCATTTTTTGTAAAAAAAAAAAAAGAAAAAGCAACCTCCCTGCTAAAATTATAATAATAGTAATAAGAAGACTGGCCATTAATATGATAACAACACGTGAGAAAAAGGGGAAACTTATAGAAAAATATATTTACATGGTTGTGCAAGCATGAGGCTTGAGTTTATGTGATCTATACAGAAGGTATAGCTGAGCTTATTAACAGCAGAGTTTGAGAAAAGCTTATCTTTGATGTTTTTACTATACAAGAGTTCATTTTGTCGTAGTGGGATTTCCTAGGATATCGGGAAGTTTCTAAAAGTACTCAGACACTCTGTGATAATACTAAACCATTTACAAAAATATATATAAAAAATGAATAAAAACACAACAAAAACACACCAAAAATATATTCTTGGCATAAGTATTATTTATTATGCAGGTCATCAATGTGATAAAATATACGTCATTGCTCTTACTTTACCCATATGAAATAGTTATGTGAATTTCAATTGTTGTAAAGATGAAAAATTTGGTTCTATTTTAAGTTGTGTTCAATAAATGTGACAACAATGAAAAGGGATGTAATGTTATTTAAAAGATATGTATTCCTTAACACAGAATGTTGTTTCCTATTGTTAATATTCAATATTAGAAAATTTCAACAAATGGAAAATGAAGCAATTTTCCAGTCTTCATTTAAAATTTTCTACCATTTTTGCAATCTACCTAGCCACAAAGGACAGTAATCACAATGTTCAGACTAACACATAATGTTGCCGAATGAAGAGATCCAGAGCTTAATCAGAAACATTAAAATACATAGCTTTATTAATAATAATATTAAAAAATCAAAAACACACATATGAAAACAGTAGAATGATAAAGAGCGCCCTAACTAGAGGAGACACAGCAATTTATTCAATTTATACTGTTTAACTTTTCTGGTAATGTGTTTCATTTATATTTTTCATGATAGCATGCCTTAATAGCCTTTACTTAGCCTGGCTGTGGATGTAGGACACATGCCTATTATACTATACTGCTCATTTATTGATGGGCAAATGTTATGATTTTGTATACATCCGCACAGCTTTGTGCTTTGGGCTTGTAATGTGTTCGATTTTTCACATTTTGCAGCGCCTCCTCTAGTTAGGGCGCTCTTTATCATTCTGTTTTTATATGTGTTTTTGATTTTTTTAATATTATTATTAATAAAGCTATGTATTTTAATGTTTCTGATTAAGCTCTGGATCTCTTCATTCAGCAGCATTATGTGTTAGTCCGAACATTGTGATTATGCGATTTGAAGTGCCAGCCTTTAGTACAATTGGACACCTTTTTGATTTGGTAAAAGGCAATAATGGTGCATGTTGGTCTCATAAAACATAACCTTTATTGAAAAGAATAATTATTCAATAAAACCAATAAAACAACAGAGCAGCCCAATGGAGGACCACATGCCCAGTAACAAAAGCTCACATACATTTTTGCAATGTGTCGGTTAGTCAAATTGGCAGCTTTATAAGAGACTGATACCAACCTGTCACATCCCCTGCCCCTGGTTCTCCTGACATTCTTCCTTTCCCCTTCTTAGACACTTCCTCTAAACTTAGTGATTACGTTTAGTTAAAAAAAATATTGTACTACCATATGTAAAAAAAAAATTGTACCATGTCAAAGGTGTCTTTAAGCAGGATTTCTGTAATAAATTCTGTAAAGATTCAGTAAAATAACTAGATATAATGTAAATATAAAAAAACAAAACAGTAGAAGAGCCGATCCTTCAAGTCAATGGCATTTAGTAATTGCTAATGAACCAAATCCTTCAGTTAAACATTTTACTCAAGTTAATATGCCTATAGTTAATGTCCTCCTAATCAATCTCAACCTTCCAATAGGTTATACATTGGAATAGGGTATAACATTGTGCTAAACAATACCAGTTTAATTCATAATGCATGCCTAATATACTGTAAAATGCTGAAAACAAAGTATTCCCAAGTACACATTTAGGTTCACATGCAAATATGGTTACCTTATTCTTGCCCCCACAGTGGCAGCAGACAGTCCAAAGATATGTAAGGGTCCTCCATACCAAAATAATGAAAAGGCCCCCAAAAAATGTCACCATTGAAGAGGCTAGGAATGCCCACCACATACGTTGTCCCCGACTGTCGCATGGCACCTCAACGGTGACTGGAATAATGAGAGCAGGGTTGCTTTTGGGTGAAAAGACAGCGTCTAGCTGCAGATTGTTGTTGATAGCACTCATGGTTTAATGCTAGTCAAATTTTGATTTGGAATTTGTTGCCAGTTGCCAATGTTAACTGAAGGACCCAGGAAGCCCTAAAAGCCACATATGTCTCAGCCCCAAAATTCCTGCACTTGCCATAATGCACAGGAAAGGGGCAGGTCAAATAAATGATAGGCCTTCTCTGTCTCTTCTGCAAAAAATAAGGACAGTATTTCAATCCCGGCTTTACAATCCAATAAAACAGATTTGTCCTCAAGAGAACGGCTACCCCAACACCTTGTATTGACCTGTCATAGTTATTTCATGAATAAAAAGCATAAGCAGATCCAAGCCGATCCTTCATTTTTCCTTGATGTGTTGTTCTGTATGCGGATGATCCTTGTTTTCCTTATATAAGAATGAGCATGGCATAGAAATGAAATACCAAGCGATGCAGCCAGGGATATCTATAGCAGACACTCATTGTTTTGCATTTGGAGAGTGCATATCTATTAGATTATATTAAAAGCTAAACATTTTCTTAGCACCTGTTTTAGCCGCCTTTTCGATGTAAGTAGGGCACCTGCTGTTAATTTTTATTCATAGGCAATCCTCCTCACTGTGAGCGTTGGCTCTCGGCTCTTTTGCAGCTTCACTGTGGAAAGCCGTAGGAACTGCATGCAATGAAGGAGATTCTCAGCTGCTGAGGTTTTTAGATCAATAAGATTGCCAAGATGTCTTCAACCCTTCCTTTCGTCTGGACTCGTTACAGATTGCGGTGTTCTCTTTTTTTCCTTCTCTGCGTCCTTCTCTACACTCTGCCAGCATGTTGGTTATTCACCCCTCCTACCTTCCTTTTTCCCTTTTTCTCCTATGACTGTTCAGTGCTGTAATCCTCCCAGCTGATCGCTTGTTCCCCCCTCCTCCTTCTCCACCAGTGCTGTTGCTTCTCTCATATCCCTTTTTGTAAGCGTAGACAGATGAGAGGATACCCTATAAAATCAGTTGTAAGGGAGAACAAGATGGAAGGGTAGGCTTATAGGTAGCAAGCAGGAGTCTCCACAAGTTAGTATCGTCAAAATTCAACATGTCTGTATTGCACATATGACAATCCCTGACACTCCAATGGACAACGTATGAATTGAGGTATCATAGACTAGAGATACCATCTTGGACACATACCAGGAATGTGGATTAACAATGATACAGTAATCATTAATTTTCTGACATTCATGTGGTAATTAGTGATGAGTGAGCGTGTTTGTCACTACTCATTACTCGCTCGAGCATCAGTGTGCTCATGATGCTCTAACTCGGCGAGTATTTTTTTAATGCTCGAGCAAAAGCTCGAGTCCCTGCCCCGCACGTTTGGTGCTTTTTAAACAGCCAATAAACATGTGGGGAATGCCTTCCAGTCACTGAAATGCTGTAGCCATCTTGTTTGTCTCATTACTGTGGTTGGCTGGCCGCATAGCGTCACATGTCTACACAAGACCCGTGACGCTATGCTCGGCACACTGTAACCCAGAAACAGGCAGAACAGTGAGAGGTGCTGCTGAAAGAGGGAAAGAGTTGTAGAATTGTAGACTACTAGGCAGGGATTCAACCACATACAGTAGGGAAAAAAAGTATTACGTCAGCCACTAATTGTGCAAGTTCTCCCACTTAAAAGATGAGAGAGGCTTGTAACTGACATCATAGGTAGACCACAACTATGAGAGTCAAAATGAGAAAACGAATCCAGAAAATTACCTTGTCTTGTTTGGCAAGATTTATTTTATTATATATCCTTTGTTGGCAATGACAGTAGTCAAACGTTTTCTGTAAGTTTTCAAAAGGTTGGCACACATTGTTGGTGGTATGTTGGCCCATTCCTCCATGCAGATCTCCTCTAGAGCAGTGATGTGTTGGGCCTGTCACTGGGCAACATGGACTTTCAACTCCCTCCAAAGGTTTTCTATGGGGTTGAGATCTGGAGACTGGCTGGGCCACTCCAGGACCTTCATATGCTTCTTACGAAGCCACTCCTTCATTGCCCTGGTGGGGTGCTTGGGATCATTATCATGCTGAAAGACTCATCCTTGTTTTCTTCAATGCCCTTGCTGATGGAAGGAAGTTTGCACACAAAATCTCACAAGACATGGTCCCATTCATTTTATCATGTACAACGGATCAGACATCCTGGTCCCTTTGCAGAGAATCAGCCCCAAAGCATGATGTTGCCACCCCCATGCTTCACCGTAGGTGAGATGTTCATTGGATGCAACTCAGCATTCTGTCTCCTCCAAACACGCCAAGTTTTGTTTCTACCAAACAGTTCTACTATGGTTTCATCAGACCCTATGATATTCTCCTAGTACTCTTCTGGATAATCCAAATGCTCTCTTTCAAACTTCGGACGGGCCAGGACATGTACTGGCTTAAGCAGGGGGACCTATCTGGCACTGCAGGATCTGAGTCCCTGGCAGAGTAGTAACTTATTGTTGGTAGCCTTTGTCCCAGCTCTATGCAGGTCATTCACTAGGCCCCCCTGTGTGGTTCAGGGATTTTTGCTCACCATTTTTGTGATCATTTTGACCCCACAGGGTGAGCTCTTGCATGGAGCCCCAGATCAAGGGAGATTATCAGTGGTATTGTATGTCTTCCATTTTCTTATTATTACTCCGACAGTTGATTTCATCACACCAAGCTGCTTGCCTATTGCAGATTCAGTCTTCGCAGCCTGGTGCAGGGCTACAATTTTGTTTCTGGTGTCCTTCGACAGCTCTTTGGTCTTCACCATAGTGGAGTTTGGAGTGTGACTGTTTGATGTTGTGGACAGGTATCTTTTATACTGATTACCTGTAAAAATGGCACCTGTTTGAACATGTTATGAGTAGAGGACAGAGGAGCCTCTTAAAGAAGAGGTTACAGGTCTGTGAGAGCCAGAAATCTTGCATGTTTTTAGATGACCAAATACTTATTTTCCACCATATTTTGTAAAATAAATCTTGCCAAATCAGACAAGGTGATTTTCTGGATTTATTTTCTCATTTTGATTCTTGTAGTTGTGGTCTACCTATGATGTCCAAAATATGAAGAAGGAGAAGTGGCACTCACCCGGTGATGCTGTACAAAAAATGTCCTTTATTCAGAGCATACACTCACAGACATATAATGGAGAGGCGGCTGGTGAGGAGAGGAGTGCAAGGGGAGGCAAGAGGACGACGGCCGTTTCGCGCCTGCGCGCTTCCACGGGTCCAGGTGCGTGAATTAAGAACGTCATATCCTATATAGGAGACTAAACATCTTAATGTGAACAGGTGATGTAATTAAAAACACATTTGGATGCATGCACCAAATTACGCTGATAAGTAAAATGAACAAATTCATTTTTATCTCTCAAAAATTTATCTTTTTTCTTTTGTTTTGTTTCAATCTGTATTAAAACCAATTTTTTATTAAGTTTCTTTAAAAATGCCTTATTTTGGATTTCTGTAACACGTGAATTCAACTCTTGTTTAGCGCCATCCAACTGTTCACACAATGCAGCATATCCTTTTCATTTTGTGAAATTACTAGTGCCAAAAGGCTCCGGGAACACTGTAAATGAATATCCTCCCACGCCCGTCGTGTATTTGCAAACTTGTTTCTTGCAGTATTTGAAGAAAAATATATAACCTCAACCACTAATCCCTTTTTGCGGTTCATACGTGCCTATTATAGGTTTGCGGATGATGTCTTTATCGTGTGGGATAGCTCAAAACAGGATTTTGAGAATTTTGTTTCTTATTTGAATAACAATAATGAAGATAATATGCAATTCACTGCTTGTTTTGGGGGGTTATCGCTCGAATTTCTTGATGTCAAAATCGAAATAGCAGAAGGTAAAATCAATACATGTGTATACAAAAAACCTACAGCGACAAACAGTTTATTGCATTTTAATAGCGCTCATCCTTTTCACACAAAAAATAGTATACCCTACAGCCAGATGGTCAGATATAGGAAAATTATTAATAATGAGGAAGCTTTCGATCAACAAATAATCGAGCTTAAAACCAATTTTCTTAAAAGAAATTATCCCCCTAAAATATTGTCCAGAGCGGAAAATAGGGTTAGAAAATTGGAACAGAACGACTTGCTTAAAAGCCGTAAAAAATCTAAATATCCTCATACTGATAGTGCCAATAATAAGTTTGTATTTACGTTCATGCATAGCCCAATGAATAAAGTAATTTATGCGGCTATACAGAAAAATTGGCATATTTTACAATCTGACAGGGAACTATCATCTTTGACAATGAACCAGCCAACTTTCGCCTATAAACGCACAAAGAATTTGGGCGATCTTTTAGTAAAAAATCGGTTGACAGCTAACGAAAATCCTAATTGGCTAAAGAAATTACAACCTACAGGTAACCACAAATGTGGAAACTGTAGTTATTGCCAATTTAGATTGCTTGATAATCCCATTCGTATCGGCCCCATTTGCCACACAGTCCGCCAATTGATAACATGTAGATCACAATATGTAGTTTATTTAATTACATGTCCATGCCATTTCTTTTATATTGGCAAGACTATTCGCCCATTGTTCCATAGATTCAGAGAACATTATAATTCGATCTCTTCTGGAAAGGGCTGTCCTCGCTTCATAAAACACATACGTGATGCACATTGTGCAGACCCGAATGTATTGCGATTCGCGGGTCTGGAAATTGTAAAAACTCCTCAAAATGGGGGTGATCGCGGAAAAATGCTGCTGCGATGTGAAGCGAGGTGGATCATTGAAACAAACGCTCAGGGCGCTATCGGACTGAATGACAAATTGGATATGGCTATTTTCCTTTAAAAGCTATAGTTTTTGTATTCTTTATATGTATAATGTAAATGAATTTGTTCATTTTACTTATCAGCGTAATTTGGTGCATGCATCCAAATGTGTTTTTAATTACATCACCTGTTCACATTAAGATGTTTAGTCTCCTATATAGGATATGACGTTCTTAATTCACGCACCTGGACCCGTGGAAGCGCGCAGGCGCGAAACGGCCGTCGTCCTCTTGCCTCCCCTTGCACTCCTCTCCTCACCAGCCGCCTCTCCATTATATGTCTGTGAGTGTATGCTCTGAATAAAGGACATTTTTTGTACAGCATCACCGGGTGAGTGCCACTTCTCCTTCTTCATATTTTGGATTTACATTGCTGCTGATGTTGAGCACCGCCCCAACGCTATCGCTTAAATGCATGCCGTAGTGGTTCTAAATTGAGTCTTTTTTTGTCCACATTTCAACGCTTGGAATCTGAGATTAAGGCAAGCTCCACGTGATATTTAATCTGTGGTGAAAACACCTAGTGCCATTCTATCTCTACTTGTACATATACTACCTATGATGTCAATTACAGGCCTCTATCATCTCTTTAAGTGGGTGAACTTGCACAATTGGTGGCACACTAAATACTTTTTTCCCCACTGTATATATTTCTTTAAACTACAACAGACCTTCTTAGGGTTAATTATAATCAATATTAATACTGCTGTTTCTTAGTGACAGATTGTGGTGAAGGGATAGAGTAGGACAGGATAGGGCTAATTACACTTCCTTTCTGCTGAAATCATACAAAAACCCTACTCAGAGCTAATAATATTATTTTTGCTCTTAATCCTGGAAATTGTTCTGAGCAGGGAAATATTACACAACATTTTTAATGAGGCAACTGTGCATCAAAAGCATACAGCCGGACTTGGTTGGATCTCATTGAAGTAGCAATCCATATGTCTACGGTATATCCCAATAAATGAAAACTATGACAGAAGATTATAGCATGGCTATGATGCAGAAGGGACCACAAATATCTAACATGTTACATCAGTGAGTAGTATGGTCCCATTGAAGGAGATGCCTATGAGGCTGCAGTAAATTATATAACGCAGAGCCTTGAAAATAAAAAATCCTTTTTTTTCCACAAAAATGATATTTTAGCCCGCAATTTTTTATTTTCACAAGGGTAACAGGAGACATTGGAACCCAAAAGTTGTCCAGTTTATCCTGAGTACGCCGATACCCCATATAGGGGGGAACCACCGTTTGGGCACACATCAGGGCTCGGAAGGGAAGTAGTGATGTTTTAAAATGCCGACTTTGATGGAATGGTCTGCAGTCGTCATGTTGCATTTGCAGAGCCCCTGATGTAACTAAACAGGAGAAACCCCCCACAAGTGACCCGCTTTTGAAATCTAGACCCCCCAAGGAGCTTATCTAGATGTGTGGTTAGCACTATGAACCCCAAGTGCTTCACAGAAGTTTATAACGTAGAGCCGTGAAAATAAAAAATCATATTTTTTCCACAAAAATGATCTTTTCACACCCAAATTTTTACTTTCACAAGGGTAACAGGAGAAATTGAACCAAAAAAGTTATTGTGCAATTTGTCCACTGATACCCCATATGTATGGGGGACCACTGTTTGGGTGCATGGTAGAGCTCGGAAGGGAAGGAGTGCTGTTTTGGAATGCAGACTTTGATAGAATGGTCTGCGGGCATTATGTTGTGTTTACAGAGCCCCTGATGTGCCTAAACAGTAGAAACCCCTACAAGTGACCCCAGTTTGGAAACTAGACCCCCCAAGGAACTTATCTAGATGTGTGGTGAGCACTTTGAGCTCCCAAGTGTTTCACAGAAGTTATTAACGCAGAGCCGTGAAAATAAAAAATCATTTTTCCACAAAAATGATTTTTTAGCCCTCAATTTTTTATTTTCCCAAGGGTAACAGGAGAAATTGGACCCCAATATTTGTTGTTGAATTTGTCCTGAATACCATGATGTCCCATATGTGGGAGAAAATTACTGTTTGGTCACACATCGGGGCTCAAAAGGGAAGTAGTGATGTTTTGGAATGCAGACTTTGATGGAATGGTCTGCGGGCATCATGTTGCGTTTGCAGAGCCCCTGATGTGCCTAAACAGTAGAAACACCCCACAAGTGACCCCATTTTAGAAACTAGATCCCCCAAGGAACTTATCTAGATGTGTTGTGAGCTCTTTGAACGCTCAAGTGCTTCACAGAATTTTATGACGCAGAGCCGTAAAAATAAAAAAATCCTTTTTTTTCCACAAAAATGATTTTTAGCCCCCAATTTTTTATTTTTCCAAGGGTAACTGGAGAAATTGGACCCCAAAAGTTCTTGTCAAATTTTTCCTGAGTAAGATGATTCCCCATATGTGGGAGAAAACTACTGTTTGGGCACATGCCGGGGCTCGGAAGGGAAGTAGTGATGTTTTGGAATGCAGACTTTGGTGGAATGGTCTGCAGGCATCATGTTGCATTTGCAGAGCCCCTGATGTGCCTAAACAGTAGAAATACCACACAAGTGACCCCATTTTGGAAGCTAGATCCCCCCCAAGGAGCTTATCTAGATGTGTGGTGAGCACTTTGAATGCCCAAGTGCTTCGCAGAAGTTTATGAGGTAGAGCATTGAAATTAAAAAAATGTATTTTCCCAAGAGTAACAAGAGAAACTGGACGCCAAAAGTTGTCCAATTTGTCCTGAGTACGCTGATGCCCCATATGTGGGGGTAAACACTGTTTGTGCTCACGACAGAGCTCAGAATGAAGGGAGCACCATTTAACTTTTTGAACGCAAAATTGTCTGGAATCAATGGTGGAGCCATGCTGCTGTTAGTATCTGTTATGCTTTTGACCATCTGCCATATTGTTGTGGTTTTCTGGCTGCTGGTCTTTTTACCCTGGTGCTAGGTTGCCTTAGGTCAGATGGTTGTATCACCCAGCACCTGCCTCCCATTCCTTGCTGGACAACAGTGTTAATCCGCTAGAGTTCTGGCTAGATGCTTTGATAGCTTTCTGTGTTTGATATTGTACAGTTCTGGGATCTCCCTAATCCCAACACACCCCTAACCCTAATCCCAACCCTAACCAGAACCCTAATCACAACCCTAACCCTGATCCCAACCCTAAGCCTAATCAAAACCCTAACCCCAACACACCCCTAACCCTAATCCCAACCCTAACCACAAGCCTAACCTTAATCCCAGCCCTAATCCCAATACACCCCTTACCCTAATGCCAACCCTCACCATAACCCTAATCCCAAACCTAACCCTAATCCCAAACCTAACCTGTTATGACCCCAATGGCAGAGGGTCTCAGAAATAGTTACCAAGTCTGCAAACACAAAAACCAGCTCATAGGGCAGTGGTAACTGGGCTGACCATATATCTAATCCTAGCACCACAAATAGCAGCAGCCGGGGAACGTGCCTATGTTGGTTCTAGACGTCTCGCGCCAGCCGGAGAACTAACTAACCCTAGAAGGGAAAAGAAAGACCTTTCTTGCGTCCAGAGAAAAAGACCCCAAAAGTTGGATACAAGCCCCCAACAAATAATAACGGTGAGGTAAGAGGAAAAGACAAACGTAGGAATGAGCTAGGTATTTAGCAAAGAGAGGCCCACTAGCTAATAGCAGAATATAGTAAGATAACTTATATGGTCAGCAAAAACCCTATCAAAAATATCCACGCTGGAAATTCAAGAACCCCCGAACCGTCTAACGGCCTGGGGGGAGAACACCAGCCCCCTAGAGCTTCCAGCAATGTCAGGAATCACATTTAGTACAAGCTGGACAAAAAAGAGAGCAAGCAAATAACTGAAAAAACAAAGAAGCAAGACTTAACTTAATTTTGCACGAACCAAGACCAGCAGATAGGAGCAAACAAAAAGGATCTGAATACAACGATGCCAGGCACTGGACTAAGGATCCAAGAGGTATATATAGCAACACCCCTGGACTAACGACCCAGGTGGGTGCAAACTGAGGGAAGAAATCCCAGAGTCATATCACTAGTAACCACCAGAGGGAGCTAAAAAGTCTAATTCACAACAGTACCCCTCCCTTAAGGAGGGGTCACCGAACCCTCACTACGACCACCAGGGCGATCAGGATGAGCAGCGTGAAAGGCACGAACTAAATCGGCCGCATGCACATCAGAGGCAACCACCCAGGAATTATCCTCCTGACCATAGCCCTTCCACTTGACCAGATACTGAAGCCTCCGTCTGGAGAGACGAGAATCCAAGATCTTCTCCACCACGTACTCCAACTCGCCCTCAACCAACACCGGAGCAGGAGGCTCAACAGAAGGAACCACAGGCACAACGTAGCGCCGCAACAAAGACCTATGGAACACGTTGTGAATGGCAAATGACACCGGAAGATCCAAGCGAAAGGAAACTGGATTAAGGATTTCCAATATCTTGTAAGGACCGATGAAGCGAGGCTTAAATTTAGGAGAGGAGACCTTCATAGGAACAAATCGAGAAGACAGCCATACCAAATCCCCAACACGAAGTCGGGGACCCACACCGCGGCGGCGGTTGGCAAAACGCTGAGCCTTCTCCTGTGACAACTTCAAGTTGTCCACCACATGATTCCAGACCTGCTGCAACCTATCCACCACAGAATCCACCCCAGGACAGTCAGAAGGCTCCACATGTCCCGAGGAAAAACGAGGATGGAAACCAGAGTCGCAGAAAAATGGCGAAACCAAAGTAGCGGAACTAGCCCGATTATTAAGGGCAAACTCAGCCAACGGCAAGAAGGTCACCCAATCATCCTGATCTGCCGAAACAAAACACCTCAAATAAGCCTCCAGAGTCTGATTAGTTCGCTCCGTTTGTCCATTAGTCTGAGGATGAAAGGCAGACGAGAACGACAAATCAATGCCCATCCTAGCACAAAAGGATCGCCAGAACCTGGAAACAAACTGGGATCCTCTGTCAGACACAATATTCTCAGGAATGCCGTGTAAACGAACCACATTCTGAAAGAACACAGGAACCAGATCGGAAGAGGAAGGCAGCTTAGGCAAAGGCACCAAATGGACCATTTTAGAAAAGCGATCACATACCACCCAGATGACAGACATGCCCCGAGACACCGGGAGATCAGAAATGAAATCCATGGAAATGTGTGTCCAAGGCCTCTTCGGAACAGGCAAGGGCAAGAGCAACCCGCTGGCACGAGAACAGCAAGGCTTAGCTCGAGCACAAGTCCCACAGGACTGCACAAATGACCGCACATCCCGCGACAAGGAAGGCCACCAAAAGGACCTAGCCACCAGATCTCTGGTGCCAAAAATTCCCGGATGACCCGCCAACACCGAGGAATGAACCTCGGAAATGACTCTGCTGGTCCACTTATCAGGAACAAACAGTCTGTCAGGTGGACAAGAGTCAGGTCTACCAGCCTGAAATCTCTGCAACACGCGTCGCAAATCAGGAGAAATGGCTGACAAGATAACTCCCTCTTTAAGAATACCAACAGGTTCTGCGACTCCAGGAGAGTCAGGCACAAAGCTCCTTGAAAGAGCATCAGCCTTCACATTCTTTGAACCTGGTAAATGCGAGACCACAAAGTCAAAACGGGAGAAAAACAATGACCAGCGGGCCTGTCTAGGATTCAGGCGTTTAGCAGACTCGAGATACATCAAATTTTTGTGATCAGTCAAGACCACCACACGATGCTTAGCACCTTCGAGCCAATGACGCCACTCCTCAAATGCCCACTTCATGGCCAGCAACTCCCGATTGCCAACATCATAATTCCGCTCAGCAGGCGAAAACTTCCTAGAGAAGAAAGCACATGGTCTCATTACCGAGCAACCAGGGCCTCTCTGTGACAACACGGCCCCTGCCCCAATCTCCGAAGCATCCACTTCGACCTGAAAGGGAAGTGAGACATCAGGCTGGCACAAAACAGGCGCTGAAGTAAACCGGCGCTTCAACTCTTGGAACGCCTCCACGGCTGCAGGAGCCCAGTTAGCAACATCAGAACCTTTCTTGGTCATATCCGTCAAAGGTTTAACAACGCTAGAAAAATTAGCGATAAAACGACGGTAGAAGTTAGCAAAACCCAAGAACGTCTGAAGACTCTTAACTGACGTGGGTTGAGTCCAATCATGAATAGCTCGGACCTTGACTGGGTCCATCTCCACAGCAGAAGGGGAAAAAATAAACCCCAAAAAGGGAACCTTCTGTACTCCAAAGAGACACTTTGAGCCCTTAACAAACAACGCGTTCTCACGCAAAACCTGAAACACCATCCTGACCTGCTCCACATGTGAGTCCCAGTCATCAGAAAAAAACAGAATATCATCCAGATAAACGATCATAAATTTATCCAGATACTTCCGGAAAATATCATGCATAAAGGACTGAAACACTGAAGGAGCATTAGAGAGCCCAAAAGGCATCACCAAGTACTCAAAATGACCTTCGGGCGTATTAAACGCGGTTTTCCATTCATCTCCTTGCTTAATGCGCACAAGGTAGTACGCACCACGAAGATCTATCTTGGTGAACCACTTGGCACCTTTAATCCGGGCAAACAAGTCTGACAACAGAGGCAAAGGATACTGAAATCTAACAGTGATTTTATTCAAAAGCCGATAGTCAATACAAGGTCTCAAAGATCCGTCCTTCTTGGCCACAAAAAAGAATCCCGCACCAAGAGGGGAAGAGGATGGACGGATATGCCCCTTCTCCAGAGACTCCTTGATATACGAACGCATTGCGGCATGCTCAGGTACAGACAGATTAAATAATCTACCCTTAGGAAATTTACTACCTGGAATCAAATCTATGGCGCAGTCACAGTCCCTATGAGGAGGCAGAGCACTGGATCTGGACTCGCTGAATACATCCTGATAATCAGACAAATACTCAGGAATTTCCGAAGGAGTAGAGGAAGCAATAGACACCGGCGGGGAATCAGCATGAATTCCCTGACAACCCCAACTTGACACAGACATTGCCTTCCAATCCAAGACTGGATTGTGGGTCTGACTCTGTAACCATGGCAGACCCAAAACGACCAAATCATGCATTTTATGCAGAACAAGAAAACGAATCACCTCCCGATGTTCAGGAGTCATGCACATGGTTACCTGCGTCCAAAACTGCGGTTTATTTTCCGCCAATGGCGTAGCATCAATACCTCTAAGAGGAATAGGATTTACCAACGGTTCAAGATCAAAACCACAGCGCTTGGCAAATGACAGATCCATAAGACTCAGGGCAGCACCTGAATCCACAAACGCCATAACAGGGTAAGAAGACAATGAGCAAATTAAAGTCACAGACAAAATAAATTTAGGTTGCAAATTACCAATGGCGACAGGACTAACAACCTTTGTTAGGCATTTAGAGCATGCTGATATAACATGTGTAGAATCACCACAGTAAAACACAACCCATTCTGACGTCTATGATTTTTCCACTCATTTCTAGTCTGAATTCTATCACATTGCATTAAATCAGGTGTTTGTTCAGACAACACCACCAGAGGATTAGCGGTTTTGCGCTCCCGCAAACGCCGGTCAATTTGAATAGCCAGCGCCATGGAATCATTCAGACTTGTAGGAATGGGGAAACCCACCATCACATTCTTAATGGCTTCAGAAAGGCCATTTCTGAAATTTGCGGCCAGAGCACACTCATTCCACTGAGTAAGCACGGACCATTTCCGAAATTTTTGGCAATACACTTCAGCTTCATCCTGGCCCTGAGAAATAGCCAGCAAGGCTTTTTCTGCCTGAACTTCAAGATTGGGTTCCTCGTAAAGCAATCCGAGCGCCAGAAAAAACGCATCAATATTTGCCAATGCCGGATCTCCTGGCGCTAGCGAGAAAGCCCAATCCTGAGGGTCGCCCCGTAAAAAAGAGATAACAATTTTAACTTGCTGAGCTGAATCTCCAGATGAACGGGGTCTCAGAGAAAGAAACAATTTACAATTATTCCTGAAATTCCTAAACCTAAATCGGTCTCCAGAAAACAGTTCAGAAATAGGTATTTTAGGTTCAGACATAGGACTACTGGTAACAAAATCTTGTATGCCCTGCACACGAGCAGCAAGCTGGTCTACACTTGTAATCAAGGTCTGGACATTCATGTCTGCAGCAAGCACAAGCCACTCAAAGGTAAAGGGGAGGAAGAGAGGAAAGAAAAAAAAAAAAAAACTCAGAATTTCCTTTCTTATTATCCCACTTCTGCAATGCTTTAAACATTCAATGTTGGCCTGGCATACTGTTATGACCCCAATGGCAGAGGGTCTCAGAAATAGTTACCAAGTCTGCAAACACAAAAACCAGCTCATAGGGCAGTGGTAACTGGGCTGACCATATATCTAATCCTAGCACCACAAATAGCAGCAGCCGGGGAACGTGCCTACGTTGGTTCTAGACGTCTCGCGCCAGCCGGAGAACTAACTAACCCTAGAAGGGAAAAGAAAGACCTTTCTTGCCTCCAGAGAAAAAGACCGAAAAGTTGGATACAAGCCCCCAACAAATAATAACGGTGAGGTAAGAGGAAAAGACAAACGTAGGAATGAGCTAGGTATTTAGCAAAGAGAGGCCCACTAGCTAATAGCAGAATATAGTAAGATAACTTATATGGTCAGCAAAAACCCTATCAAAAATATCCACGCTGGAAATTCAAGAACCCCTGAACCGTCTAACGGCCCGGGGGGAGAACACCAGCCCCCTAGAGCTTCCAGCAAGGTCAGGAATCACATTTAGTACAAGCTGGACAAAAAAGAGAGCAAGCAAATAACTGAAAAAACAAAGAAGCAAGACTTAGCTTAATTTTGCACGAACCAAGACCAGCAGATAGGAGCAAACAAAAAGGATCTGAATACAACGATGCCAGGCACTGGACTAAGGATCCAAGAGGTTTATATAGCAACACCCCTGGACTAACGACCCAGGTGGGTGCAAACTGAGGGAAGAAATCCCAGAGTCATATCACTAGTAACCACCAGAGGGAGCCAAAAAGTCTAATTCACAACACTAACCCTAATCCCAACCCTAACCCTAATCCTAACCCTAACTTTAGCTCCAACCCTAGCCCTAACCCTAACTTTAGCCCCAACCAGGGCAGCACGGTGGCTCAGTGGATAGCACTGCAGCCTTGCAGCGCTGGAGTCCTGGGTTCTAATCCCACCTTGGTCAACATCTGCAAGGAGTTTGTATGTTCTCCCCGTGTTTGCACTGCGCATGCACCCGCCATTTTCTCCCAGAAGAAGAAGCCGGAGGCACGGGGAACTTCAGGGGCCATGGAGGTACAACAGAGGTACCGGGGGGATCGGGGACTCTATTATGTGATCGCACATCAGAGGAGAGAGAAATTAAATGGCACATCAGACTTTTTTTTGCGGCCACCGTTACACGTTTAGTAACGGCGATCGCAATACAGGGGTTGGTAAAAACCGACCCCAATCATGGTCTTTGCGGTCTCGGCTACCGCCTGGAAAAAGGTGGTGGCGCCCATGGGGGATGCATGAGGGCCGAGGAGCATCGGGAGGTACCGAGGGGATCGGGGACCATATTTCTCTGTCTTCTGATGTGCGATCACATCGGAGGACAAAGAAATTAAATAGCAAATCGCACCTTTTTTGCGGTTGATGGTAAACGGTTAATTACTGGCGATCGCAACCCGGGAGTTGGTAAAAACCGACCTGAATCATGTTCTCTGGGGTCTTGGCTACCCCCGGCAGCCAAGACCCCAGAGAAAATCCGACTCTGAAGGGCGCTATACACTTTTTCCACAGTGCTGTTAATTAACGGTGCTGTGGTTTAAGTACCCTTAAGTACCGCCGCTAAAAGGTGTATCGGCGGTCATTATGGAGTTAATCTATTTGTATTCTTGCCTGAAGAAGGAGCCACTGTGCTCTGAAAGCTTGCAAACATATTATTTTCTGGTTAGCCAATAAAGGTATCCTCCTTTTGTCGTCATTGGGCGATTAACATCGAAAATCCAAATATAAAATCTAATATATAAAGCTGAATGTGTGTATGTGTGTATGTATGTATGTATGTATGTCCGGCATTGGCATCTGAACCGTCGCAGCTACAGCCACAAAATTTTGCACAGTCACACGTCTGGACCCCGAGAGCGTCATAGGCTATGTTGTGAGGTGAAATTTTAACCCCGCGCTTTCCAATTCACCAAACAATTTTGCCCCTATCTACATAATGGGGAAAAAGTGAAAGGAAAAGTGTTGGAGGCAAATTAACAGCTGCCAGATGTGAACAATGGGGACTTAAAGAATGACAGCGATGGCGCCAAAGAGTATATACTGTACAGTTGCTAAGGTGGGGCCCCAACATGGGATAATCACCACACCACCACGGGGATATGAACACACACACAAAATGCGCCACACACTACCACGTGCTCGAACACATATACGACCCTCAGCGCACATTTCACCACACATACACCAACCTCGCCACATAAAAGTCGAAACACAAAAGTCGCCGCTCAAAACTCGCCACGCGCAAAACTCTCCATATGCAAAACTCGCCACACGTGCAAAACTCACCTCATGGAAAACTCGCCACACACAAAACTTGCACACGCAGAAAAATTGCCACATGCACAAAAGTTGCAACACATGCAAAAGTTGCCTCATACAAAACTTGCACATACTCAAAAGGCCCCACACATAAAACTCGCCACGCGCAAAACTCGCCATGCGCAAAACTTGCTGCACACAACTTGCTACACTAACCTGTCACAAGCAACTCGACACACAAAAAGTTGCTACACACATGTCGCCACACAAAACTCATCTCACAAATGTCGCTACATACATGTCGCCACACGCAACTCAACACACACAACTTGACACACGAAACTTGCCCTAAAACACACACAAGTCTGGTATTATCCTTCAAAAATAAAAATCTGATTAATAAGCTGAAAAACTACAAGAGCAACAAATGTACCATATAGGAATCCCGCAGCTGTCAGTCACATGACCAGTCTATTATGTGTATGTGTGAGCTAATATATACTGCCAGGGGGTGGGCTTACTGTTGGCTGGGGATTTATCAGGCTGCCAATTTAGCTTACAAATACTGAGGTAAAAATACTGACCAAATAACGTGTGAACGAGGGCTAATACAGGAGGAGATGACATACAGATATATACTATATACAGGAGGAGATGACACACAGGTATATACTATTTACAGGGGAGATGACACACAGGTATATACTATATACAGGAGGAGATGACACACAGATATATACTATATACAGGAGAGATGACACACAGGTATATACTATATAGAGGAGATGACATACAGGTACATACTACATACAGGAGGAGATGACATACAGGTATATACTATATACAGGAGGAGATGACACACAGGTATATACTATATACAGGAGCAGATTACCTACAGGTATATAGTATATACAGGAGGAGATGACATACAGGTATATGCTATGTATAGGAGGAGATGACATACAGGTATATACTATATACAGGAGGAGATGACACACAGATATATACTATATATAGGTGAGATGACACAGGTATATACTATATACAGGAGATTACATACAGGTATATCTAATATATAAAGCTGAATGTGTGTATGTATGTATGTATGTATGTGTGTATGTCCGGGATTGGCATCTGCACCGTCACAGCTACAGCCACAAAATTTTGCACAGTCACACGTCTGGACCCCGAGAGCGTCATAGGCTATGTTGTGAGGTGAAATTTTAACCCCGCGCGTTCCAATTCACCAAACAATTTTGCCCCTATCTACATAATGGGGAAAAAGTGAAGGGAAAAGTGTTGGAGAAAAATTGACAGCTGCCAGATGTAAACAATGGGGACTTAAAGAATGAGAGCAATGGCGCCAAAGAGTATATACCGTACAGTTGCTAAGATGGGGCCCCGACATGGGATACTCACCACACACGGGGATATGAACACAAACACAAAATGCGCCACACACTACCACGTGCTTGAACACATATACAACCCTCAGCGCACATTTCACCACACATACACCAACCTCACCACATAAAAGTCGAAACACAAAAGTCACCACTCAAAATTCGCCACGCGCAAAACTCGCTACATGCAAAACTCCCCATATGCAAAACTAGGCTCACGCAAAACTCGCCACACGCAAAACTCACCTCATGGAAAACTCACCTCATGCAAAACTTGCGCACACAGAAAAATTGCCACATGTACAAAAGTTGCACCACATGCAAAAGGTGCCTCACACAAAACTTGCACATACTCAAAACGCACCACACATAAAACTCGCCACGTGCAAAACTCGCCATGCTCAAAACTTGCTGCACACAACTTACTATACTAACCTGTCACATGCAACTCAACACACAAAATGTTGCTACACGCATGTCGCCACACAAAACTCATCTCACAAAAGTCACTACATGCATGTCGCCACACGCAACTCAACACACACAACTTGACACATGAAACTCGCCCTGAAACACACACAAGTCTAGTATTGTCCTTCAAAAATAAAAATCTGATTAATAAGCAGACAAACTACAAGAGCAACAAATGTACCATATAGGAAATACGGCAGCTGTCAGTCACATGACCTGTCTATTATGTGTATGTGTGAGCTAATATATACTGCCAGGGGGTGGGCTTACTGTTGGCTGGGGATTTATCAGGCTGCCAATAGCAACCAATCACAGCTCAGCTTCTATTTTGCTACAGTTAATTAATCTGAGCTCTGATTGGTTAATATAGGCAACAAAGACATTCTCAGTATAACAAAGCTAATATATGTTGTGAAATTCTTGTATTAGCTTAGTTTTTGCCTTTTAATAATTACATTTCTATCTATTTGTTTTGTGGTTTTTGTGTGCAGAATAAATTTTTGTTAACACATTCTATTTTGCTAACAGCAGTCATTAACCCGGGCGAAGCCGGGTAGTACAGCTAGTATAAAATATAAATGGAAACAGAGAAATGACGAATGAGGTAATATAGAAAAAAAAATTCTAAATCTCAATAAAGATAAGCTATTTCATTTCTCATATTTAATCCCAAAGGAGAACGAGTACCCAAGTTAAAATCCAGAATGCCTCCCTCACCATTAGGCCAGGGTCACACTGGCGTATAACATGTACAAGTGCTATGCGAGAAAACATCACATAGCACTCAGACCAGTGCTAATCTACAGGGCAGAACACATCTGCGATTATTTTCTCATGCCGAATCGCCGACGCCAGCAATGGAGGAGATGGAGAAATTAGTTTCTGCACCTCCTCCGCAGCTGTGCTCCGATCCTCTCTGTGCAACAGGCTCAGAGCACAGTAACATGACACTCGGCTCCCGCTCACAGCAGAGCAGGAACTCTCACTTTCGATGCCATATGCTAGTATGACCCCAGCCTTAGATGCTTTCTTATATCACCACCTCGAGCCGGTCTGGTAATTTTTTCAAAACCAAAAACCTTGAGAGATGTCAGATTGCCTCTATGTACGTCAATAAAGTGTTTGGATGCAGAGGAGATATATCTGTTGTTATGATTATTACCAGTAATATCATTAATATGTTCATTAATACAAACCTTTAGTTTGCAAGATGTACATCCATTGTACAGCTTGTTACATACTGTAGATTCAATGGCATAGACAACATGGTCAGTGTTGCAATTAATGAATTGCTTAATGCTGAAGATCTTACTGTTGTCAGAATTAGAAAAGGAGGAGCACTGGCACGCAAAGCCACATTTTCTGCAGCACCTGACTCCGCAGCGAAAAAACCCTTTAAAATTAAACCAGGTACCTGAAACTGAGGAAAAGTCAGTTTGCCAGCGAAGGTGCTTTTTTGGCCACTACAGAACATCCAGATTTAAGAATGGAAGAAAGAATGTCATCCTCAAACAGTAAAGGTAAGTGTTTTAATGTAATTTGTTTAATACTAGAGAATTGAGAACTATACTGAGTAGAAAAAAACTGGCTTGTTTGAATGTGTGATGATATTATGTTTTGGTTCCTTGGGAACAAGCAATGAAAATCTGTTTGTTTTTTTTTTCTTACCACAGATGGATTGTGCTCTTTTTAATACTCAGGGCCGGGGATATCCACGTTTGGCAAGTCTGCAATTTAATTGACTACTTTGAAAACTGCAGTCAATGAGATTATTGCAGTCTCTTTAAATACGAATGTGTTTGTAAGAAGAGGGAACAAACTGGAGATGCCTCTCTTGCGCCAGGTTCGGAACTGTTGGGGCTGTCTCCTCTGTTGTCCGGGGGAAAGCTTAAAAACCCGGACCGACCTTTGCACGTGACAGCAAGGGGCGTGACTAAGCTAAATAGGCCAGAGCGCATGCAAAAGCAGACAGTCCTGGCGAGAACAAGCAGCGCGCAGCAGGGAACAGTTGGTGCTCCGTCCTCTGAGTACCGTGACAGCACAGGCCCACGTGTTAGGCTGCCGTCACACTAGCAGTATTTGGTTAGTATTTTACATCAGTATTTGTAAGCCAAAACCAGGAGTGGGTGATAAATACAGAAGTGGTGCATATGTTTCTATTATACTTTTCCTCTAATTGTTCCACTCCAGGTTTTGGCTTACAAATACTGATGTAAAATACTGACCAAATACTGCTAGTGTGACGGCAGCCTTAGACTCCCTGTGACCAGATACAGAGACTGTGACGAGAAACGTGCCATGTGCCTGGTGGCTCCTCCAGCTGAAGGTGCCAAATGTTCCAGGCCAGTAAGTTTTGCACGCGTGCCACTTAAGAGAGACCGGGTGACTTACTGGGAACTGTGCCTCATCTCACCCGCTTATTTCTGTCACGCTACATTAACCGAGCTACGTCCAAACCCAGGACCCCATCCAAGACGACAAAGACCCACCATCACCGCTGGACACGGATCATTAATACCTTCAGGACAACACCGGACTCATCATGTGCTAACTGCGTTGGCGCCATCATGTGAACAAAAGAATCTACAGTCAGGAAGCCTCCGGATTGCTGTTAACCCTTAAAGAACTGCTGCATTACATATTGTTGTTTAACTCACCCTGCACATCTACTGTGTTTATGCCACCTGTTATACTCTTATTTAGCCCTTCCTCTCCCTGCGTGGAGTAACCCCCTGTTTAAGTAAAATAACGGTAACCCTTGCTCTGCCTGCTGTCCGTTACTGCATCCCGCAACCTGCTCCCATGTTCACCAGTGGGAACTGCTTTAGCTACGTGTTTGGGATGACTACTCCTATAATGCATGTACAATCTCAGATATCTAAGAATCATCAGGATCACCTCACCCCCAGGGGTTAATGTCTGGTAACGAGGGTCAGGATGCTGCTCAGACCTTACTTTGTCCTGCCCCAGATCCAAGCTAAAATAATTTTGGGCATCGATGCAGATTTTTTCCTCTTGACTCTGTAAAGCTTTTGAGTACACTTCTGATGCCCGTGGCACAGAATCTGTAAACAGCTCTTCAGACTCACCCATCTGTGATAAATGGAGATGGCTGTGTAGGATGGGGCCAGGGCTGTAGTCATGGCCGACAGTAATCCCTGTATCACCCGCTGGCCCCTTCCCTTCTGAGTACATCGGTGCTACTCCTCTATGCCATCTGGGTTCTCCCGTTACGGGTTTTTTTCCTCTGCAGATGGTTCCACAAATAGTCAGAGTCCGGCTTCACTTTAACTTCAACTATTTTACTCAGCACGACATCATTCAGGGTAAAATCAATCACAGCAATTGGCAACACTTTCCCTTGCCGCTTTTCTCTGCTGCTAAGCCTGTCTCCGGGAAGGACCATATCTTCCGGTCCCTCAGTGTCCTCAATGCCCAGAACTTCTGCTTTTTGTGGGGGTATTCTCTGCAGTTTAGCCCCGGTCCTAAGAATAGCGGCCCATGCACAAATCTGCACATGTTGGATTACTTGCTCCCGTTCTGCTTAGCCTTCTTCCTCTAGCAATTGCAGTCCCATTAATACTGCACCGCTAGCACTGCTGCTGCTCACTAAGACCTCACTTACTTATCCCACCGTGCCCCTCCTACAGTTAACTGTTTACTATTTTACTTATAGTGCCCCCATCTAGTGGCCAACTTGGGGTACTACTCCCCTAGCACTATACCTAATGAACGGCCCGGGGTACTAACTTTCCCTATCAGGTAGTAAATGTGCAAAACATATTATGCATCAGAACATTAATGGTAATGAATGCCTAATTCTGCATTCAGGACCTGAAAATTACGTCACGGCTTGCTGTGATTGGTCGCGTCGCGGTCACATGGGCGGCACGCAACCAATCACAAGCCGTGACGTAATTTTAAAATGCGCGCGTTTCCTGCCTCCCGTGATGTCACGGCTTGTGATTGGTCGCGTCGCCCATGTGACCGCGACGCGACCAATCACAAGCCGTAACGTAATTTTCAAATCCTGAATGCCTAGAATTAGGCATTCAGGACCTTAAAATTACGTCACGGCTTGCTGTGATTGGTCGCGTCGCGGCCACATGGGCGGCACGCGACCAATCACAAGCCGTGACGTCACGGAAGGCAGTAAACGCGCGCATTTTAAGCAAAGAACGCTGCCGGTTCCCTCGGTAAGGTCCAGGCTGCGTCGGAGAGGTGAGTATAGCAATATTTTTTATTTTAATTCTTTCTTTTACACATTAATGTTGTTTCGATACCGATACCCGATACCACAAAAGTATCGGATCTCGGTATCGGAATTCCGATACCCGCAAGTATCGGCCGATACCCGATACTTGAGGTATCGGAATGCTCAACACTAATAATTATGGTAGTTTACATTAATGGAGTTCTTGGTTAAAACAAGTTATCATCACTGATCCATGGGCTCCACAGGATAGGTGATCGCTTAGATCCGACCATTAGAAACTGCACCGATTGGAAGAATGGGGAAGTTTTATCCCTGACAGGACACTTTTATCACTATTTTAAAATGCAGCGGCAGGTGGGATTTCTGACCGCAGCTCCATTAATTCTCTTTGAGGCTTCCAGAAAAAAACAAGTGCAGCCACAGAGTGAATAAATGGATCAGTGATCTAGTCGGACATGCCACTCCAGTCTAATGGGGATAAAAAGTTCCACATTTTGCTGAATGGGTCCAAGCAGTCAGACCCCCACCAATCAATACGTTATCACTTATCCTGTGGAGATGTGATTATTTTTTCCACAGGAAACCCCCTATAAGTGCATCTCCGCCGCTGTGTACAAAGCATTAAAACTCTAATGGAAATAAAGAATATTCTCCTAATTAATATCAGAGAGAACAAATGACCGCCATACACAACACAATCCACTATACCAAGACCAATAATACCACATACAGGAAGAAATACCACCACACCATGACCAGACCACATAGTGACAGAATAATAATACATACAAGGGACAAATACCACCGCACCATATCAAGACCACATATTACCACCACTTGGTGACCAAATAGCACATACAAGGGACAAATACCACAACACCATTTCCAGACCACATATTACCACCACATAGTGACTGAATACTACAATACTGATCAGTAATAAAAAAAAATCACAATACTATCACCATAAGTGCCAGTATACACAGGAGATCTGTACTTAGTATGCAGTGTCTGTGTAGAGGTAATACAGAGATCACTGGTGGTATTATACACAGGAGCTCTGTATATAATGTATAGGTAATACAGTGATCACTGGTGACATTGTACACAGGACCTCTGTATATTGTATACAGTGTATAGTGTCAGTGTATAGGTAACACTGACTCTCCAGTGACGTCTCTAGGTGAAGTCCTTCATCTTTCATCCAGCACAGACCGCCATCATTTCTTCCAGCCGGGACTAATTTCTGCAGGAAATAACACAGTTATCTCAAGCTCCGCTTGCAGAACACATTACTTAATTTTTCACAACTTCTACATTACACCACATGAAGAAAAAAAGGCGATATAGTGTCACTCTGCACAGTAACAGAACCGCCCCCCATTTAAAACAGTATACTCAAAAAATAAAATAAATACATCACTGCAGTAATAATATCCCTTAATTAGCCCCTATGGTAATAATATTCCCCACCCTGGCCCCGTTTATCTCATTCCTGGCTCCAGCCATATGTTCTCGCATCCTGCCCTCATGAGTATCCATTCTACCCCATATGATCTCCCCATCCTGCCCCATCTGTCTCCATCGTATCCATCCTGCCCCATCTGTCTCCATCGTATCCATCCTGCCCCATGTCTTTCATTCTGCCCCGTGTCTCCAATCATGCCCCGTATCTACATTCTGCCCATGCCTCCAGTCCTGCCCCCAGTGTGTCCAGCAATCTGCCCCAGTGTGTCCAGCATATTACCCCAGTGTGTCCAGCATATTACCCCCAGTGTGTCTAGCAACCTGCCCCAGTATGTCCAGCATATTGCCCCAGTGTCCAGAAATCTGCCCCAGTCAGTGGGTCCAGCAATCTTCCCCAGTATGTCAAGCATCTTGCCCCAGTGTGTCCAGCATTTCCCCCAGACAGTGTGTCCAGCAATCTTCCCCAGTATGTCAAGCATATTGCCTCAGTGTGTCCAGCATTTCCCCCAGACAGTGTGTCCAGCAATCTGCCCCAGTATGTCCAGTATATTGCCCCAGTGTGTCCAGATTTGCCCCCAGACAGTGTGTCCAGCAATCTGCCCCAGTGTGTCCAGCATATTACCCCCAGTGTGTCCAGCAATCTGCCCCAGTATGTCCAGCATTGCCCCAAGACAGTGTGTCCAGCAATCTTCCCCAGTATGTTAAGCATATTGCCCCAGTGTGTCCAGCATTTCCCCCAGACAGTGTGTCCAGCAATCTGCCCCAGTGTCCAGCACTGCCCCAGTGTCCAGCATTGCCCCAGTGTCTAGCATTTCCCCAGTGTGTCCAGAAATCTGCCCCAGTGTCCAGCATTGCCCCAGTATGTCCAGCATTGCCCCCAGTGTGTCCAGCAATCTGCCCCAGTGTCCAGCACTGCCCCCAGTGTGTCCAGCAATCTGCCCCAGTGTCCAGCATTGCTCCAGTGTGTCCAGCAATCTGCCCCAGTGTCCAGCATTGCCCCAGTGTGTCCAGCAATCTGCCCAGTGTCCAGCATTGCCCCAGGGTCTCCAGCACATAAGTCAGACATAAAGAAAAAAAAAAGTAAAATCCTCACCTCTCCCGTTCCCAGCGCAGGTCTGGTGCACTCAGCGTCTCTCTGGCTCTGCAATGCTCAGGACAGAGAGGCTGAGTGCGCAGTGATGACGTCATCGCACCCACTGCCCTGAGACGTCGCACAGTCAGAGGGCGCTGAAGACGCTGCAGCTGCCGCAGGAACCAGGAGAGGTGAGTATTAAAGGGGGGCCCAATGCCAGCGCTGGCACCGGGGGGGGGCCTGGTCATGGCAGCGGTCGGCGCCGCCCGAAGATTTAAAGGGCCCGCGTCTCTTTTTTTTTTTTCTCCTCCTCCTCCTCTCTGGGTCGGGGCCCACCGGGCATTTCACTGGTATCCCGGTGGGCCAGTCCGATGCTGAGTGTAGCAGTATCACATTAAATGAACATTAAAGGAATAAATCATATCAACATCACACCCCCTACAGCTGCTCCTAGTATGCATCTGTTCACACTAGCATGGAAGTGCCAGTTAGTCTTTTTCATTTGTATATTAGCTCTCTGACCGAGCACTTCGCCCTCCAGCATGTGGTGGATTTTAATTGTAACAGGGTCCTACCTACCAATAAAATCAGACTTTGAAGAGAGGCATTCACATCTACCCAGGAATTCAGACTTCAGTATTAGGGAGCTGTTCACTAGTGATGAGCGAACGTGCTCGCCACTACTCGTTAGTCGCCCGAGTATCGGGGTACTTGGGGTACTCGACGAGCCTCAAGCATTTCCGGGATTATTCGGTGGTGACTAGTGTTGAGCATTCCGATACCGCAAGTATCGGGTATCGGCCGATATTTGCTGTATCGGAATTCCGATACCGAGATCCGATATTTTTGTGGTATCGGGTATCGGTATCGAAACAACATTAATGTGTAAAATAAAGAATTAAAATAAAAAATATTGCTATACTCACCTCTCCGACGCAGCCTGGACCTCACCGAGGGAACCGGCAGCGTTGTTTGCTTAAAATTCGCGCGTTTCCTTCCTTACGTGAAGTCCCGGCTTGTGATTGGTCGCGTGCCGCCCATGTGGCCGCGACGCGACCAATCACAGCAAGCCGTGACGTAATTTCAGGTCCTTCAGGATTTTAAAATTACGTTCCGGCTTTGTGATTGGTCGCGTCGCGGTCACATGGGCGACGCGACCAATCACAAGCCGTGACGTCACGGGAGGCTGGACACGCGCGCATTTTAAAATGCGCGCTTGTCCTGCCTCCCGTGACGTCACGGCTTGTGATTGGTCGCGTCGCCCATGTGGCCGCGACGCGACCAATCACAGCAAGCCGTGACGTAATTTTAGGTCCTTCAGGATTTTAAAATTACGTTCCGGCTTTGTGATTGGTCGCGTCGCGGTCACATGGGCGACGCGACCAATCACAAGCCGTGACGTCACGGGAGGCTGGACACACGCGCATTTTAAAATGCGCGCTTGTCCTGCCTCCCGTGACGTCACGGCTTGTGATTGGTCGCGTCGCCCATGTGGCCGCGACGCGACCAATCACAGCAAGCCGTGACGTAATTTTAGGTCCTTCAGGATTTTAAAATTACGTTCCGGCTTTGTGATTGGTCGCGTCGCGGTCACATGGGCGGCACGCGACCAATCACAAGCCGGGACTTCACGTAAGGAAGGAAACGCGCGAATTTTAAGCAAACAACGCTGCCGGTTCCCTCGGTAAGCTCCAGGCTGCGTCGGAGAGGTGAGTATAGCAATATTTTTTATTTTAATTCTTTCTTTTACACATTAATATGGATCCCAGGGCCTGAAGGAGAGTTTCCTCTCCTTCAGACCCTGGGAACCATCAGGAATACCGTCCGATACTTGAGTCCCATTGACTTGTATTGGTATCGGGTATCGGTATCGGATTGGATCCGATACTTTGCCGGTATCGGCCGATACTTTCCGATACCGATACTTTCAAGTATCGGACGGTATCGCTCAACACTAGTGGTGACTGCAGTCTCCACCCCACGTTTTTGACGGACTATAGAGACCCAATCATGGTGCAAGGCTTGTCTGCCAGGCCATGAAACGCCACAGCCATCTTTGTTGTGGTCGTGCAGTGATTGGCTGGGCCGTACAGCATCATCCCGAGTATGAGACCAGGCGCCGCCCTGCTCGCCGAATTCTGTTCCTGTTTCAGCGAGAGTAGGGAGAGCTGCTGCCGAGATAGGGTCAGAATCGTGGTTTTAGAGTTAGTGTAGGTCTGCAACTCATACATCCACACCTCCTGAGAAACCAACAGTCCTTTTTAGGGCTAATTCGTGGGTCCTGATATTGCAGCGCTAGGTAGGCAGGGCACGGCATATCCACATCAGTGCAAGGCCTGAAGGCACTGTATGTGCGTCCATTGGTCCCACTGCATCCCTCCTAAAGCTCCATAACTGCCTGCTGCAGCTTGTTTACTGTCTATATACCTTTTTTTCCACAAATCCCCCCCCCAAAAAAAAAATATACAGTCTGTTCTGTCAGACTGAGGCGTGTTGAAAAGTGATAGTTTGTCAGGCATACGTAGCATAGTTGTGTGTGCTACCCTTGTGCCCCTTTTTTTTGGTGTTTTAAATTGACAGAAAAAAGGCGACATATATCTGCGTGCTGCAAGTTTGGCCATTGGAGGCCGGTGTACTTATTTTTTGGCTGTGTGATACTCAAAATCAATACAGCGCTATTTAGCATAAAAAAATTGAAAGGCCACAGATTTGCCAGTGTGGTATTTCCGTTACAGCCGTCATATATCTCTGTGCTCTAAGTTTGGGCATTGGAGGCCGGTGTACTTACTTTGTGGCTCTATGATACTCAAATTCTATACAGCGCTATTTAGCATAAAAAAATTGAAAGGCCACAGATTTGCCAGTGTGGTATTTCCGTTACAGCCATCATATATCTCTGTGTTCTAAGTTTGGGCATTGGAGGCCGGTGTACTTACTTTGTGGCTGTGTGATACTCAAATTCTATACAGCGCTATTTAGCATAAAAAAATTGAAAGGCCACAGATTTGCCAGTGTGTTATTTCTGTTACAGCCGTCATATATCTCTGTGCTCCAAGTTTGGGCATTGGAGGCCGGTGTATTATTTCTTGGCTGTGAGATACGTGTAGCGCCCCCACCACCGCAGGGCCGAGGGGTACCCGGTACCGGGCCTGTGAGTCTCTGCTCTGGGGTTGTCACGGCGGCTAGGCCCCGGTCCGTGACCCTGCCGTGGGGCGCACAGTAGATGAAGTGGATAGATGTGGATGGTGAATAGTGGTGCAGTTGTGGGGGTGCGGTGCAGTAAATAACGAGGACACCAGGTTGCAGTCTCTTTACCTCTTTACTGAAGATCTCTGGGTCCTCAGTCCGGAACACGGTTCACCAGGCTGCGCAAGTCCGGCCGGTCCAATGGCACCTCCAGAGTTCTCTTCACAGGTGGAAATCGGTGCCTTCCTTCTAGCGCTATGTGTTGTGGTCCTTCCCTGCTGTGCTTACAGAAAGTCCCCCACAACTGTTGTGTCTGTTTCTTAAGTTCCCTCACAACTCGATTAGATGATGTTCTGCTAATCCTCCGTCCCTCCCTGGTGTTCTGGTTGGGACGGCACCCGTTTGACGGGTAGGCTCGGAGCTCTTCCGGGACCCTAGAGTCGCCCCTCTCCACAAGTTGCCCCCCAAGACTGCATAGGTGATATCTGTTAGACAGCCCGCCTTAGACTGACTGTCCTGCCGCTGTTTGGAGTATTGCTTGAAGCTGAATGTTATTCTACTCCCTCGGCGTTCCGGCCACCGGTAGTGCGCCTCAGTAGGATGTTGCTTCGGTCTTACAGCACGACTCCTACTGGTATTTCTCCTTTGCGTGATCTCGTTTCTCACTCAGCACAATCTATCTCTCTTCTAATCCTTTCTTGGGCACCGCCGCTACCCGGAGCAGGCACGGTCCCGTTACGTTCGTTCTTGTTGCCAAGCCTCTGTCAGGATCCCACCCCTGACAGAGACCCTACTGTATCTTCCCCTACAACACCCTCTGCCACAAGGTGTTGCCTGGTTCCAACCCAGTCAGCTTTCTGATCTAACTTCCTGCCTGACCCCCAGTTTACCCACTATGGTGGGGAGTGGCCTAATGATTAGCACCCTTAGCTCCCCCCGGAGGCCCAGCTGTGAAATGTATTGGTGTCTGTGATACCTGATCAGATGAACCCCTTCAGTGCCATCAGACGCACCATAGCTCCCCATAGTGGCGGAGCCACAGTACTGCAACGTCCAGGACTCTGGGGCGCTGCACTCCCCCCTGGTTAAACACAGTACTCCGGGACTGGGAAGAAAACAACAATACAAGTTAGCAAAAAGACATACAGTTTTGTTGAGTGCAATAACAATAAGTATACTTGAACAGGCTTCCCTTTATGGGAGGTAAGGACACTTGAACGTTACAAACATGGTTAACATTATAAATTACAGGCTATAAATAACTCTTCTTACCCAACCGGGTATTCTACTAAGTGCAAAATTGTTGAACAATAATTTAACATTGCCTTTAAGGACATACACTCTGAATCCACTAAAGACCTTCCTATAATCACATTATAAGGTAATTTAACTTTTTCATTCTCCTTCTTTAAATCTGCAGGACCGCCTGTCCTATCGGCACCAGACCTACTGCCTCTCCTTTCTGTTACAGGACCGCCCCGTTCAGCCAGGACCTACTGCCTTTTCAACTACTATACACAGTATAGAACATAACATTACTTTCAGTTTAAGAGCATTGAGCCATCTCTACATGACTCCTATGAGGACTCAGGGTTTACCTTCTATCCTAACTATCTATCAACATTATCAAAACATTTTCTATTGAACATTAAGCCTTCTCATTATCTTTCTTTCTATCATGCATGCTGGACACCACGTCTATCCCTACGGGCCCACTGCATCCTTCTTCTATCTTTCACCTTTTTCTTCTCAGAGAACATCATCAATATTTCTTCACAATCAACTAATTAAATACATATAACTTTCTCATGTAAACATTATCATCTCTTTCTTTGGTCAAGACATTATTGCTTCCTATCTTAAGCAATATCACGGGTTAAGCGCAACAAATGAACATCCCCTTTAAGAGGGGACCAAGTCTCTATGAGGTAGCACGCCTTCTCAAGCTACCAGTCCATACTCAGCAAGGGTTCCAGTGTGGTATCTTCACAAAGAGTCCTTCTTTAAGTAAAACCAGTATGGAGCGCCTTTAATAAGGTGCAAACTATGTACAAGAAGTTCGGATCATGCACTGTTCATGATTTCAGCAGTTCTTTTCAACTAGAAAATTGTTCAAAAACTTTGGAAAAATCAAACAAAAGCAAAACAATAGGGATCCCAGGTCCACAGAAGGATCCCCTTAAGAGTTAACCCTGGACGGGTTCAGCAGCAAAAATCAGGAAACAACAAACAGTTAAGAACTATGTACATCTTTAAAGCAGTTATGCTTACTCGTTCTTCGGGGAGGAAGGTGGTTTCCTCTCGGGCCTCACCAGACCAACGGGTCGTCCTGCTGGTTCCAGGATCGGGTCCCGCCCCAACAACGACAGGATCCCTCGCCGGGATGTTCTTTTCACCGAGGATCCGGCACGCCCCCAAGGTACATGGTGAGTCTGGGTGCTCCGCTGTTCTTCAGGGCCAGGTTCAGCGGCTTTTTCAGTAGGAGATTTATCCTCCGGTGTTCCGGCAGTGGCTTGTAGTGTGACGCACCGCTGGACGCCCCGCGCCATCCAGCCAGCCTCTCCCGTGGCTCTCCTCCATCTGGTATAAGTTACCGCGTCACCTGGCTCCAGGTCGCGAGGGAATCTTCCTTCGCAAGGCTCCACCTCCTCCCGGTCCACATGGACTTGTAGCGGCTCTCCAATCTCTTGTATAACCCCGCGTCCAAATTGAGGGTTGAAGGAGACCACTACACCCCAGTGGGACAAGGGGGGCTCTGCAACGGTGGTTAGATCAACATGGGTTGCCGGTTGTGGTCGGGCTCGCCATGCAGCCATCAAGCGCCGCAGGTGTTCGGCCTCAGGCATGAGCTTCAGGCCCTGTATCTGCAGCGCACTTTCAGCCGCGGCCGGGTTGGGAGGAGCAGGGGACACTGGAGACAAGCAGACCTCCGTGGGCTGGCCCAGCCGAGCGATCACGCGGGCATCGGCCTCCCGGCGGGCAGCGATCCGCCGGGCTTCGGCCGCGGCCATACACTCTTCCGCCGCGGCCATACACTCTTCCGACGGCGGCCGGGGAGGTCGGCCCATCGTTGGCTCTGTAAGGGTCAGCTCTCGCAGTGACGGCGTACCCTGGGCCACCTCGGGCTGTCCAGCCTCTCTCCGAGTTCGACCATTCCCGTGCGGTGCTTCCGGCGTCGCCATCTTTATCTCCTCTCCAATGTCTTCTTCCCGCGGTCTATTTCGTGGGCGGCCCCGTCTCCATGGTCTCCACCCTCCAAACAGGATCAGGAGGCGGACCTCAGCTGTTGACGGACACGTCCACAGGACACAGAAATACTTGGACTGGGCGGCCATTGTTGTTCGCGCTCTCCAGCTTGCCTACGCCCACTTCACGCCCCTCCTCTTCTCCTGCGCTCTCCTCAGCGCTGCAATGGCGGCGGATTTTGGCGGTAAATGGCGCAGCACAGTCTTTGCAATAAAGTACAGTCCAGGTACAACAAATCACAGTCCCAAGGCACTCATGACCTGATTCTTCAGGCTTAAGTAGATCCTGTTCGTGACGCCAAGTTGTAACGCCCCCACCGCCGCAGGGCCGAGGGGTACCCGGTACCGGGCCTGTGAGTCTCTGCTCTGGGGTTGTCACGGCGGCTAGGCCCCGGTCCGTGACCCTGCCGTGGGGCACAGTAGATGAAGTGGATAGATGTGGATGGTGAATAGTGGTGCAGTTGTGGGGGTGCGGTGCAGTAAATAACGAGGACACCAGGTTGCAGTCTCTTTACCTCTTTACTGAAGATCTCTGGGTCCTCAGTCCGGAACACGGTTCACCAGGCTGCGCAAGTCCGGCCGGTCCAATGGCACCTCCAGAGTTCTCTTCACAGGTGGAAATCGGTGCCTTCCTTCTAGCGCTATGTGGTGTGGTCCTTCCCTGCTGTGCTTACAGAAAGTCCCCCACAACTGTTGTGTCTGTTTCTTAAGTTCCCTCACAACTCGATTAGATGATGTTCTGCTAATCCTCCGTCCCTCCCTGGTGTTCTGGTTGGGACGGCACCCGTTTGACGGGTAGGCTCGGAGCTCTTCCGGGACCCTAGAGTCGCCCCTCTCCACAAGTTGCCCCCCAAGACTGCATAGGTGATATGTGTTAGACAGCCCGCCTTAGACTGACTGTCCTGCCGCTGTTTGGAGTATTGCTTGAAGCTGAATGTTATTCTACTCCCTCGGCGTTCCGGCCACCGGTAGTGCGCCTCAGTAGGATGTTGCTTCGGTCTTACAGCACGACTCCTACTGGTATTTCTCCTTTGCGTGATCTCGTTTCTCACTCAGCACAATCTATCTCTCTTCTAATCCTTTCTTGGGCACCGCCGCTACCCGGAGCAGGCACGGTCCCGTTACGTTCGTTCTTGTTGCCAAGCCTCTGTCAGGATCCCACCCCTGACAGAGACCCTACTGTATCTTCCCCTACAACACCCTCTGCCACAAGGTGTTGCCTGGTTCCAACCCAGTCAGCTTTCTGATCTAACTTCCTGCCTGACCCCCAGTTTACCCACTATGGTGGGGAGTGGCCTAATGAATAGCACCCTTAGCTCCCCCCGGAGGCCCAGCTGTGAAATGTATTGGTGTCTGTGATACCTGATCAGATGAACCCCTTCAGTGCCATCAGACGCACCATAGCTCCCCATAGTGGCGGAGCCACAGTACTGCAACGACCAGGACTCTGGGGCGCTGCATACGCAAATTCTATACAGCGCTATTCAGCATAAAAAAAATTGAAAGGCCACAGATTTGCCAGTGTGGTATTTCCGGAACAGCTGTCATATATCTCTGTCCTCTAAGTTTGGGCATTAGAGTCAGGTGTACTTATTTTTTGGCTGTGTGATACTCAAATTCTATGCAGCGCTATTTAGCATAAAAAAATTGAAAGGCCACAGATTTGTCAGTGTGGTATTTCCTGTTACAGCCATCATATATCTCTCTGTGCTCCAAGTTTGGGCATTGGAGGCCGGTGTACTAATTTTTTGGCTGTGAGATACGCAAATTCTATACAGCACTATTCAGCATGAAAAAAAATTGAAAGGCCACAGATTTGCCAGTGTGGTATTTCCGTTACAGCCGTCATATATCTCTGTGCTCTAAGTTTGGGCATTGGAGTCCGGTGTACTTATTGTTTGGCTGTGTGAAACTCAAATTCTATACAGCGCTATTTAGCATGAAAAAAAATTGAAAGGCCACAGATTTGCCAGTGTGGTATTTCCGTTACAGCCGTCATATATCTCTGCGCTCTAAGTTTGGGCATTGGATAATGGTGTACTTATTTTTTGGCTGTGAGATACGCAAATTTTATACAGCGCTATTCAGCATAAAAAAAATTGAAAGGCCACAGATTTGCCAGTGTTGTATTTCCATTACAGCCGTTATATATCTCTGTGCTCTAAGTTTGGGCATTGGAGGAAGGTGTACTTATTTTTTGGCTGTGAGATACGCAAATTCTATACAGCACTATTTCGCATCCAAAAAATTGGAAGGCCACAGATTTGCCAGTGTGGTATTTCCATTGCAGCCGTCATATATCTCTGTGCTCCAAGTTTGGGCATTGGAGGGCGGTGTACTTATTTTTTGGCTGTGTGATACTCAAATTCTATACAGCACTATTTCACATAAAAAAAATTCAAAGGCCACAGATTTGCCAGTGTGATATTTCCATGTCAGCCCTGATATAACTGCGTGCTCCAAGTTAGCGTGGAGCGCCCCCACTGTCGCAGGGCCGAGGGGTACCCGATACCGGGCCTCTCTGTCTCGGTTCTGGGATTGTCACGGTGGCTAGACCCGGTCCGTGACCCTGCTAAGGGGCATCCAGTAAAAGTTGAGAGTGATGATGTGTGGTGCAGGGTGCGATGAATAATGAGGACACAGGGTTGCAGTCTCTTTACCTCTTTACTGAAGGCTTCAGGATCCTCAATCCAGAGCACTGTTAACAGGGCTGGCTGAGACCGACCGATCCAAAGGCACATCCGGAGATCCCTTAGCAGGTGGGAATCAGTGTCTACCTTCTAACGCCTGTGTGTTGTAGTCCTTCCCTGCTGAGCCCCCAGGATAGTCCTCACAACTGTTGTGTCTGTCTCTGATGTTCCTTCTCTCCGTCCCCCAGATGATATGGTTAGGACGCACACGTATGACGGGGTAGGCCTGGAGTTCTTCCGGGACCCTAGAGTCACCCCTCTCCCACAGCTGCCTCCGTTGTCTGCTTAGGTGTTTAAGTGAGACAGCCAACCTATAATTGGCTGTCCTGCCGTGGTTTGAAGTAATGCTTAGAGTCTCTTACTTTCTCGGCGTTCCGGCCACCGACTTTGCGCCTCAGAAGGATGTTGCCTCGATCTTACAGCACGACTCCTTCTGGTCCTATCACCTCTGCGCTGTATTCCGGTTTCTCACTCCTTCACAATAAACCTCGCTTCTTATCCTTTCCTAGGAGACTGCCGCTGTAAGCACAGGCACGGCTCCGTAACGTTCGTTCCTGTTCACTAGGGCTCTGCCAGGATCCTACCTCTGACAGGTCCTCTCTCGAGCTCTTCCCAGCTCCTTTCTACCTAACTTCCTGTCCAACCCCCAGTTTTACCAAAGTGTGAGGAGTGGCCTACTAGATAGAACCACTCCCCCTGGTGGCCGGAGTGTGAAGTGTAATGTGTGTCTGTGATACCTGGTCAGGTGAACTCCTTTAGTGCCATCAGACATACCATCATTCCCCTTAGCGGCGGAGCGACAGTAATGCAACGACCAGGACTCTGGGGCGCTGCAAGCGCATTTTTGGCCGATGGACCACAGTCTGATAAACTAATTATATACAGCACTAGTTTGCATTTAAAAAAAACCCCACCTATTTGGCAGTGTGTTATTTCCGTGACAGGACTCATATATGTGCGAGCTCCAAGTTAGCACATTTTAGGCCTTTTTTACACAGTATTTGCTGTCTGTTACCCTAGTTCGGTACACTATTTTAGTTTAAAAAAGTAAAAAATGCAGGCCACATGTCGAACAGTGTGGTATCTCGTTAAAAATACTTCTCTTTCAAGTTGTTATGGCTGCTTCATGACTGTGTTAATGCTCCAACTACTACTACCACCATCCTCATCTCCTGCCTACAGGTAGTCACTGCACACATAGAAAGTTTGAGGAGCATAGTGTGAACGCTTGGGCGGTGTTGTACTCTGTATTATGAAGGCGTTTTCTCCCGCCAATAAAAGCGGTACTGCCATAAAGCGAGGAGACTTGTGCCCAAAGACCGCCCGAGAGCGAGGCACTGTGCGCTCCATGAACGTGAGTACAGCACACATGCGCAGTAGAGAGAGACAGTTCATGCTCTGTGTTCAGCTTTGCTAAACAATAATTAAAGGGCACAGAGGATGTTGGTACGGTCAGCAGGGTACTCCCTCTGCATTTTCCCAAACTTTGCACTCCTTGTGAGAGTCCACCATGCCTCAGGGCCAGGGTGATGGGAGGGTCTGAGAAACCTCTCCCTGAACTTTGCCAGTGTTCCACTGCCTCTGCTGGATTGGAGTTGTGTCTCTCTCACCTGTACTCCTTACTTGGCCAACGAACTGTGACCTCTTCTGCCAGTGTTTTCAGTTGGGATTTTTTAAAATAATTCACCAAGAAGGGCCCTATGGTCCTGCAACCTTGTAGTACACCTGCCTGCCCCTGGAATAAGAGATATAAAGTTCTCCTTGTAGCGTGGGTCTAGAAGTGTCAACAACACCAATCAGTATTGCCTGTCACCCAAAATTTGGAGAACGCGAGGGTGACAGGAAAGGCAGCATAACCTAAACTCAGCCATGCATCATAGACTGCAAACAGTTGATACATCCGAGTCCTCACCAAAAGCATAACTGACCATGGTCTCCCCCTCCTCCTTGTCCTCAGGACTCCACTACTTTCGACAAACCTCAGTAATATCATTGTAAATACATCATTGTAAATACATTCCCCTGTACTTTTTATTTCCCCCACCTTATTGTTGATTTTAAAGGGAACCTGTCACCTGAATTTGGCGGGACCTTTTTTCTGTCCGATGGGCAGTGTTTTCGGGTGTTTTGTTCACCCCTTCCTTTCCCGCTGGCTGCACGCTGCCCACAATATTGCCTTGAAGTTGATTCGCTTTCCTCCGTAGATCACGCCTGCGCAAGGCAATCTTACCTTGCCCACGTGCAGTATGCTTTGCCCAACTGCGGGCAAAGCCGAAAAGCATTAGTGCGCATGCGCCGGCGCACTATGTCCCGGAACACAGCGAAATACTTCTGGGACATAGTGGAGGAGGTGGAGTACCTGAAGATTGTGGGGGCAACCCAGATTGACTAAGGGCCCGCAATACTCGTGGTTGGTCGGACGTGCACCATCCCAAGGTCGGACTGGGTCTCGGCTTCCACTCTGTTAACCCAGTGTGCTGTTAGTGTTATGTACCGTCCCTGACCACAACCACTTGTCCATGTGTCTGTGGTTAGGTTGACTTTGCCAATAATAGCATCTTGGAGGGCACGGGTAATGTTTTTGGACACGAGCCTGTGTAATGTCGGGACGCCACACCGGCACAAAAAGTCCCGCATGTTCATGGCCTCGGGGTGATCCTCGACTCTTCCCTCTCTTTCAATATACATATCGAAGCTCTTGCCTCCTCCTGCCCACTACAACTCAGAAACAGTTATAAGATCTGTACATTCCAAGAAACTGCAAACATTTTTGTGCACACCCTCATGATCTCCCGCCTCCACTATTGCAACCTTCTATTGTCTGGCCTCCCCTCTAGTACTCTTGCACCACTCCAATCTATCCCAAATTCTGATGCCCGAGAAATCCAACTGTCCCTCGGTTATTCCCCGGCCTCTCCTCTCTGTTAGGCCTATGCTCTCTTCACTGACTTCCAATTGCCCAGAGGCTACAGTTCAAAATCAAAACCCTAACTGTGACATGCAAAGCCTTCCACAACCTGTCTCCATACATTTGTAACATGGTCTTCCAATGACCAACTGGGTCATGGCTTCCCTCTACGCTAATGCAGCGTGCCGTCAGCGAGATGTACCGTCCATGCCCACAAGCACTTGTCCACGTGTCCGTGGTTAGGTGCACTTTCCCTGTAACAACATTGTTGAGGGCCCAGGTAATGTTGTGGGACATGTCGTTGCTTGTGTAATGTCGTGACAGCAGACCGGGCAAAATTGTGGCGGCTGGGTAGCGAGTACCTTGTGATGATCACTGCCATCAGGTTGCTGAAAGTTTAGGCCTCACATGGGCCTAAAATGCAAAATTTTGAGCGCCTGCAGATGAGAAATGTGTGAATTTAGTACTGTGGCGTTGCCTGCGTATTTCTACTTGCGTTCCAAGGACTGGGGTATGGACAACTGAATGGTGCACTGGGACAAGGACGTAGACGTGCTTGTTGATAGTGGCAGTTGAGTTTGTGTTCAACTGCAGATGCAGGGCATGAGGCATGTTTGCATGCAGCATGGACAGGGGATTGGCTTGCACGCACAACATCAAAAGAAGCAGTGGCATCACCCGCACACATTGTTCATGGAGCCTTGTGTTCAACCCACAAAGTTGGGTGGTTAACTGCCAAGTGCCTGATCATGCTTGTGGTGGTTAGAATGGGAGTTTTGCTACCCCTGCTGATGCGGGCCTGGCCGGTGGTGCAAATGGCCTTTTTGGGGTTATCGGCAGAGTCTTTAAAAAACAACCAGGCTGTTATGGGGACATTCAGTGTCTCCCTCTCCCACACCACCTCCTCACCTCGACCCCGGTCTTTTGATGTTCCCCAAGGCACTGTTCTATGACCCCTACTCTTCACTATCTACACCTCCAGCCTGGACCAGCTGATGTAATGGCACGGTTTGCAATCTCATCAGTACGCCGATGACACGCGTATCTACCTATCTGTACCTGACACCTCCTTACCGTCCAAAATCACAGGTCTTCCCACTAATTCATCCTTCTTTTGTGCTCTCTTTCAAAAAGTGGACATGGACCAAACAGAATACATCATCTTTCAACCATCTCAGGCTAAATAGACATGAGAGCTGTGTATGCATCATTCGGTACCAGGGAGGGAAAGTTTGCCCAAGAGAAAATGATTTCCCAGATATTCACTGCCTTTTTTGCACATTTTTTGCAGCTGTGATCTTCATCTTCTTGGTGTGGATGTAGTAAATTTCAAAGTGTTCATCAATACCATCATAGTCCATATCTCGGAAAGAGGAAATCTGGTGTTTCCCAGAGTCATGGTTATGTACATTTAGTGGCATTCCTTTAATAGTGTTCGTTACACTAGAAAAAACAATTGTTGACTGTGACATTTGGATGTTATTGGTAATATGTATGGGTGAAGATGAAGAAGCTTCGGGGAAGCATAACATGCGGCCTGCTGTTCAGCATGTCTCTCATGGATTCTGTGGTCCATTCATATGGCCTGAGTCATGGCCCCTCAGAGAACAAGGGCCATCATGGAGGACCATAGCATCCTTGAGCATCTTGGAAAGGCCTCTTTGGAACTGGCACTTGAGAGCAGCATCATTCCATAGAACTTCGGTGGACCACTGCCGGAACTCAGTACAGTAGTCCTCAGCTGTGCGAGCCCCCTGTGTCAGGTTCATGATCTTAGCCTCCGTGACCTGGATTCTGTCAGGTTCATCATAGATCAGACCTAAACTGTCAAAAAAGGCATCAACGCAAAACAGTTCTGGGGCTTGTGAGGACAAAGAAAATGCCCAGGTCTGAGAACCCCTCGCAGTAAGGACATGATTATTCCCACCTGCTGGAACTCCTCCCCTGACGACCGGAGCACAGGGTAAAAAATAACTTACAGCTCTCCATGAATACCCTAAACTGGTCTTTCTCTCCCGAAAATGAATCAGAGAGGAATATGACAGGTTTGGGAGAGACCAACTGTACATCAGAGGGTACTGACATCACAGCGACTGGTGGCAGTGAGGCGCTATGGGAGGCCTTCAACAAATTATTTATCTGACCCTACAACTGATATTGCAATGCCTCCAGACTCTGGCAATCCTTCACCAGATCCTGAGTCATCTGCATCAAATTCACCACCTGGTCACAGAGCGTGTGAACAGGATCCATATTGGCGAAACAGAAAAACATAGTGGCCAGACGTAATGTGACGTTAGTCACTTCTCTCGGCCAAGCCATGAGTCAGAGTGTTTAAGGAGTCCAAGATCAGAAGCCAGGAGAGTAAGTCATAAACAGAAGGAAGAGACAAAAGCGTGGTCAGGTAACGTTCCGAGGTCAGAGTACTGGGAGGATAACGGATCAGAGATGAAGAGGTTAAACAGGCGGGTAGTCAGAACAAAGTCCAAGGTCAGGAAACAGATCAAATATATAGAACTCAAGGCACAGAGAGCACAACACAAACCTCACAAGATGAATGTACATCTGGCAGTGTTCTGGGAAATTCAGCTCAGTTAAGAAGAATGGCCATTCAGTGGAATAATGAACACATGAGACAGCCGACGCCTCACAGTCTCAGATTGGATAGTCGAGCTGTCAATCAACACACTAACAGCTCAGCACGCCCCTGTACCAGATTGGATGGCCAAGCTGTCAATCACAGTACTGGCAGCTTCAGCGCATCCCTATACCAGATTGGATGGCCGAGCTGTCAGTAACTGCATCTCAGACACCCTGAGGGGTGGAACCGTAACAAATTACTGAAAAAAACAATTGATGGAAAAATGCTATGCGATGGAAGCCTTGGAATCCTCACTAAAAGAGGTACAAGAAATGCTAAGATCAAAACTAATTCATATCAGCAAGACAATATAGAAGTCTTCAAACATAAAGGAACAAATAGAAAAGGTCCCCATTATTACCGAATATCATACTAATGGTAGAGCCTTCAATAGGATTATTAAAAAATACTGGAACACCTCAAAGAAAACAAAACTATTTGGAATCTTTTCACAAAATATCCAAGATTTGTATATAGACGGGCACCAACGCTGGGCCTGAAAATTGCTCCCACAAAAGGTTCCAATATGTCCTCCGGAAAAAAGGGCAGTTCAACTTCAACCGCAGATTGTAGGTGTTTTTTTTCCATACACTTTTTGCACATGCTGCAGACAATGTTCTGGAAGAAACCTTGGTAGGGACAGCTTCCAAAATTCTGGAGGCACAGAAACATACCCCACTAAAGATAAAATCACATGCTCTTCCATGGGGATTATACATATCATAAAATGTCCATGCAGTAACATATATGTAGGACGAACTAAAAGAAAATTGACACCAAGAATCAAAGAACACCTTAATAACATCAAAAAGGGTTTTGAAGGGCACCCATTATCTAGACCAGAGGTCCCCAATCTGTAGCTCTGGAGCCACATGTGGCTCGTGGGCCAATGAATTGTGGCTCGCGGCTATCTGCCAGCTTGGTGCATTAGCTCCAGGTCAAGAAAACAGGTATGAAAAGCACATCTGAAAATTGTGAATTTTGTACGGAAGAGCAGATCTGGATGCACATATACTGGTCTTAGACTATGTGCACACGTTGCGGATTTGCCTGCGGATTTTTCCACACAGAATCTGCATCTCTTGACGGAAAATGCAGCCAAAAATCCATGTGTTTATGGTGCGTTTTTGATGCATTTTTTGTGCAGACTTGATGTGAATTTGATGCATTTTTTGATGGGTTTTTTCATCCGGATATATATGCGTTTTTGAAAGCTAAATAAAGATTTATTACTCAGCAAAAAAAAAAGAATTGTGATGTACAGGAATTTCTTGTCCAACCTCTTCATTTACATACTCCATTGAAGAATAATGTTTACACACACAGCTAAATAGGTAGATAGATCTATAGATAGATATGTCTATAGATAGATATATATATGGATAGATAGATAATACCAAGCCCGATGTTTAGTAATAAACATAATAAATGGTACATTAAAGAGTTAAATAAAGACACACACACACACACACACACAAAATCTGCTTTGGCTGAGGGTCACATTGCGAGAAACTCGCACGAGTCTCGCACCTCAATACCCGGCACTGCTGCCAGCACTCAGGACCGGTGAGTTCAGCTACATAGAAATACATGCAGCCGCACACTCTGGTCCTGAGTGCCGATGGCAGTGATGGATATTGAGGTGCGAGACTCGTGTTAGCTTCTTGCAAGTGTGACCCCGGCCTTAAACGCAATATCTGCTTAATTTACAAAGAAGAGAACAAAAATTGTGTGGGCTCCCGCACAATTTTCAAGTCCAGAGTGGGAAAGCCAGCAACTGGGGGCCGATATTTGTAGTGGAAAGGGGTTAATACCCATGGATCTTCCCAGGCTATGAATATCAGCCTGCAGCTGTATATTTAGCCTTTACTGGCTATTAAAATAGGGGGACCCTCCAAAAAAAAATTATGTGGGGTCCCCCTATAATTAATAGCTAGAAAGGCTACACAGACAGCTGTGGGCTGTTATTTATAGCCTAGGAACGGCGCCATGGATATTGGCCCCACCTGGCTACAAATACCAACCCCCAGCCACCCCAGAAATTCTGGCACTTAGCCTTTCTCTTCCCACTGCCTTGTAGTGTTGGTATATGGGGTAATAAGGGGTTAATGTAACCTTGGTATTGTAAGGTGACATCAAGCCTGGTTAGTAATGGAGATAAGAGACCTATCCATTACTAATCCTATAGTAGTAAAAGAGGTAAAAAAAACACACAGCCAGAAAAAAGTATTTTAATATTCTTAATTACACCATACTTACAACCACGCCTAATTCCCCTAAGCCATTGATCGCCTGCAAAAAATAAAAAATGATAAATCAACCGTATACTATCTGTCCAATGCAGTCCAATTAATAACGAGTGTCCCACGATGATCTCCCCTATAGAAATGTCACATCAGGAGATGTGACAGCTCTATAGGCCTCCAGTGACACACTGACAGGAGACAATGGCTCTTGCAGTGTTATCACTGAGGGTTCAATGAGTTCATTGCTCTCACTTTACGGCACTGCTGCGTGAGACTTTTCCCCCTGTGCCCCTGGAGAGCGGTCGCATCTGCTGATGTGACAGCTCTCCATGGGGAGGTCGTTATGGGACTCTTGTCATTACATAGATTACTGCAGATCAGGGAGTATATTGTTGGTTTATTATTTTTAAATTTCTTACAGGTGATCGAGGGATTCGGGGGAATAGGTGATTGGTGAGCATGTAGTGTTTGTTGTATGTTGTATGTACTGTCTGTACTGTATGTGTGCATGTGTTTGTTTTTTTACACTTGAACACAGAAGCCGGATGATGGGACTACTGCTGTCCCATCATCCGGCTAGCTGTCACTGTAGCAGGCATAGCTGGATGGGACTAGAAGTCCCATCGGACGATGCCTGCCTACATAAAGACCCGCACACACACAGCCCCGCACACACCCACGCACACCCACGCACACCCACACAGCTTTGCAGACCCCCGCACACACACACAGCCCTGCACACACCCACACAGCCCCGCAGACCCCCACACATTCCCGCACAGCTCCGCAGACCCTCGCACACAGACATACACACAGCCCCGCAGACCACTGCAGACACGCACAAACACCCGCATACAGACACGCACATCTTCTCCGTGCACACAGTCTCCGCCCCCACACACATAGTCTCCTCCCACACTCCACCCACACACTCTTCCCCATCCCGATCTGCACCGTTTCTCGAACCCAGCAAAATTGCAGATCTTTTTAAACCTGCAGTTTTGCTGCAGATTTGACTGAATCAATGGAAGTCAATGGGTGCAGAAATGCTGCAGAGCCGCAAAAAGAATTGACATGGTCCTTTTTTTTATCTGCTGCGAATTCCGTGTGGAATTTTCCGCACCATGTCCACAGCATTTTTTTTATCCCCATTGATTTACATTGTACTGTAAATCACTTGCGGTTCTACAGTGTTTCTGTGAAGCGATGGCCCGGGGACCACCACGGTGCAGGAAGACTACTGTACACAAGATGAGGTGCTAGCAACAAAGGATAGATTTATTGGGAGACAGGGAATGGAAGGGACAAGGAAGATGCAAACGGGTTTACAATAGTAAAAGATAATGCACATGAGTCAACTTGTATGTAAAATAGCACGATACTTAAGCAATTGCAAACTCAGAACCTATCTCATAATCAACTTTGCACAATGGAACATATATATATCGATGCTACTCTGCATATAGCCTCCCTGGCCTTTACTACACAGGCCACACGGCTACCATGCTCTAACTGCTGAAGTCTGCACTAGGCCCTAACTGGTGCACCAGACAGGAACAGACTCACGGTGACGTTGGGGACACAGGTCCAGTCCCAGGGGGCCCCCGAAGTCCTTAACTGTGGTACACACGGGTTCCTGTCGGCTCTGTAAAGCGTGGTCTTCTCTTTGCTCCTGGAAACCGTAGGTCCCCTTCTCGCTATCTTCGTGGCTTCACAAACCAGCGCAGAACAGCCACCCTTTGCTGTAGCCGGGAACGTCTATTTAGCAAACGCAGTTCGTCTTAAGCTGTGTAATCTTTCCTGCAGCAAAAGTCTCTTCCTTGCAGATAGCAAAGCACCCAAAGTTCTCTCAGTTCCCTCTGGAAACTTCTCTCTCTACGCTGCTTCAGCTCCACCCCTTCACTCAGCCCTGAGCAGTCCATAGCAAAACAAGAGCAGGGGAGAACAGCAGAACATACCATCACATAGACAAGGGGGTGCAGCCTCTTAAAGTGACAGCGTGTTTCTTATTATGCATAACAGCACCACTCTCTTACATGCCTCCCTTCTTAATGATGGTCGTCCTCGGCCATCACAGCTTCAGGGTAAAAGTATAATGGAGGAGACAACAAAGGTATACAAACAGACAGAGCACACTGTTCTACATATCGGACTGGTGGAACCCCTGCATTAGACCTCTGGGATCTCCGAAGCTCTTGGCTGTCAGGCAAGGCTTGACTATCTTCCAGAGGAACACTTGTTGCAGGTGACACTGTGAGCTCTTGTCTGGTCTCATCCTCACATGGCGGTACTGGTACATCCATGGGATTACCGTTTCTGGGCGGCTGAGGACCCCCTACTGTGTCAGGGACGGTCCACCACTCATCGATTTGGCCATCAGGCATGACAGATTCAGGAGGTGGAGTGGCGCCTTCAGGCGACAATGGCATGGAACAGACCTCAGACCGGCAAGGCCGCAGCATATTTCTGTGAAGTACTCTAGGGGCGGATGCCCCATTCTCAATCTGTACCTTGTAGACAGGGCCGTTAGCATACACTCTCTCGATAACCTTGTACGGCTGTACTTCCCATTTCTCACTTAGTTTTCCCTTGGGGCGTTTCTCTCTGACCAACACTCGGTCTCCAGGTTGGAGCGGTAACTCTTGAGTCGGTTTGCGGGCCGTATGTTCTTTTTCTTGCAGTTGCTGACCCGCCAGCCGCCGTATCGTTTGCAAACGTTGTCAATGCTCTTTCACCCATGAGGTGACATTTCGCTCCATCAGCTCCTCTGGCTGTTCCAGATTCAGCTCAATGATCTCTCGTCCAGCTCTTCCAAACAACAGTAGATAGGGGGTGTAACCCGTGGTGGAGTGGACCCGATTGTTGTAGGTCCAGACCAATTCCGGCAGATAGTCTGGCCAACACACCTTCTTATCCTCTTCCAATGTTCTCAGCATCTGAAGCAAGGTTCTGTTAAAGCGTTCGCAAGCTCCATTGCCTTGAGGATGATAAGGGGTGGTCCGGGACCGCTCGATGCCATACATGCGATACAATTCTTCCATCACCTTGCCTTGGAAACACGCGCCTTGGTCGGAGTGGATGCGCTTTGGGCACCCATACACCCGGATGAAGTCTTGGCAGATGGCTCGCGCCGCCGATTCCGCAGTCTGGTCTCTAGTCGGGGTTACTACTGCGAACTTAGAAAAATGATCAGTCATCACCAAACAATATTGCAGCCCCCGGGCCGAGTGTCCCACGAGGAGATAGTCGATCATCAAGACTTCCAAAGGCTCCTTAGTTTGCATGGTCTGGATGGGTGCCCTCTGTTCAGTACTCTTAATGAGGTCACATACTCGACACTGCCGGCAAACCTCTTCCACCACAAGCTCCAACCGAGGACAATAGACATGCCGCTGCAACCATTGGTAGGTCTTTGTGGAGCCAAAGTGCGCTCTGAATTCATGGGCTTCTTTAGCTATTTCTTGAGCCATTCTTCCTGGGATGACCACTTGCCACCTTACTTCCATATCTTTTGGCTGTTGCTTCTTACGATATACTACTGACTCTCTCACTTCCAGTCTATCCCACTGGTGCAACACACTCCTCATTTCAGAGTCCAGATCATCTCTTTCTTGTTTGCCAGGCTTCCGCTTTTGCGTTACCCACCATTTCATCTGTCTCAGCCCTTCGTCTTCATCCTGAACGTGTCCCCATTCTTCATTGGTTCTTCCCAGGGACCGAGCTAATGCGCAGGCCTCCCTTCTTGACTGGGCCACAACCATCGGGGGCTTGAACTTATTAAAGTCTGGGGTTTCCTCCTCTTCAAGTTGTTCATCAAGATCCCCCACTGGAGTCTCCACAGGCACTCTGGACAGCCCATCCGCATTTGCGTTTTCGGTAGCAGAGCGATAGCGAATAGTAAAGTCGAACTTGGCCAAGCGAGCCATCCTGTTATGACCCCAATGGCGAGGGTCTCAGAGGTACGTGGAAGTCTGCAGAATACAAAAATCCAGCTCATAGGGCAGTGGTAACTGGGTTGACCATATATCTACTCCTAACGCCAACACTAGAAGTAGCCGGGGATCATTCCTACGTTGATTCTAGATGACACGCTCCAGCCGGAGAATCTAGCTACCCCTAGTAGAGGAAAACAAAAGACCTTTCTTGCCTCCAGAGAAGGGGACCCCAAAGCTGGATAGAAGCCCCCCACAAATAATAACGGTGAGGTAAGAGGAAATGACAAACACAGAAATGAACCAGGTTTAGCACAGAGAGGCCCGCTTACTGATAGCAGAATAAAGAAAGGTAACTTATATGGTCAACAAAAACCCTATCAAAATCCACACTGGAAATTCAAGAACCCCCGAACCGTCTAACGGTCCGGGGGGAGAACACCAGCCCCCTAGAGCTTCCAGCAAAGGTCAGGATATAGATTTGGAACAAGCTGGACAAAAATACAAAACCAAAACAAATAGCAAAAAGCAAAAGGCAGACTTAGCTGATATAACTGGAACCAGGATCAGTAGACAAGAGCACAGCAGACTAGCTCTGATAACTACGTTGCCAGGCATTGAACTGAAGGTCTAGGGAGCTTATATAGCAACACCCCTAACTAACGACCCAGGTGCGGATAAAAGGAATGACAGAAAAACCAGAGTCAAAAAACTAGTAACCACTAGAGGGAGCAAAAAGCAAATTCACAACAGTACCCCCCCCTTAGTGAGGGGTCACCGAACCCTCACCACGACCACCAGGGCGATCAGGATGAGCGGCATGAAAGGCACGAACTAAATCGGCCGCATGAACATCAGAGGCGACCACCCAGGAATTATCCTCCTGACCATAGCCCTTCCACTTGACCAGGTACTGAAGCCTCCGCCTGGAGAGGCGAGAATCCAAGATCTTCTCCACCACGTACTCCAACTCGCCCTCAACCAACACCGGAGCAGGAGGCTCAGCAGAAGGAACTACAGGCACAATGTACCGCCGCAACAAGGACCTATGAAATACATTGTGAATAGCAAACGACACAGGAAGATCCAGACGAAAAGATACAGGATTAAGGATTTCCAATATCTTGTAAGGCCCAATAAAACGAGGTTTAAATTTGGGAGAGGAGACCTTCATAGGAACAAAGCGGGAAGAAAGCCATACCAAATCCCCAACGCGTAGTCGGGGACCCACACCGCGGCGGCGGTTGGCAAAGCGCTGAGCCCTCTCCTGTGACAACTTCAAGTTGTCCACCACATGATTCCAGATCCGCTGCAACCTATCTACCACAGAATCCACCCCAGGACAGTCAGAAGGCTCCACATGACCCGAAGAAAAGCGAGGATGGAAACCAGAGTTGCAGAAAAAAGGCGAAACCAAGGTGGCGGAACTAGCCCGATTATTAAGGGCAAACTCAGCCAACGGCAAGAATGTCACCCAATCGTCCTGATCAGCAGAGACAAAACACCTCAAATAAGCCTCCAAAGTCTGATTGGTTCGCTCCGTCTGTCCATTAGTCTGAGGATGGAAAGCAGACGAAAACGACAAATCAATGCCCATCCTACTACAAAAGGATCGCCAGAACCTAGAAACGAACTGGGATCCTCTGTCTGACACAATATTCTCAGGGATGCCGTGCAAACGAACCACGTTCTGGAAAAACACAGGAACCAGATCGGAAGAGGAAGGCAGCTTAGGCAAAGGAACCAAATGGACCATCTTGGAGAAGCGATCACATATCACCCAGATAACGGACATGCCCTGAGATAGCGGAAGATCAGAAATGAAATCCATCGAGATATGTGTCCAAGGTCTCTTCGGGACAGGCAAGGGCAAGAGCAAACCGCTGGCACGAGAACAGCAAGGCTTAGCTCGAGCACAAGTCCCACAGGACTGCACAAATGACCGCACATCCCTTGACAAGGAAGGCCACCAAAAGGACCTGGCCACCAGATCTCTGGTGCCAAAAATTCCCGGGTGACCTGCCAACACCGAGGAATGAACCTCGGAAATGACTCTGCTGGTCCATTTATCCGGGACAAACAGTCTGTCAGGTGGACAAGACTCAGGCCTATCAGCCTGAAATCTCTGCAACACACGTCGCAGATCCGGAGAAATAGCTGACAAGATAACTCCATCTTTAAGAATACCAACAGGATCAGCGACTCCAGGAGCATCAGGCACAAAGCTCCTAGAAAGAGCATCGGCCTTCACATTCTTTGAACCTGGTAAATACGAGACAACAAAATCAAAGCGGGAGAAAAACAATGACCAGCGGGCCTGTCTCGGATTAAGGCGTTTAGCAGCCTCGAGATACATCAGATTTTTGTGATCAGTCAAGACCACCACACGATGCTTAGCACCCTCGAGCCAATGACGCCACTCCTCAAATGCCCATTTCATGGCCAACAACTCCCGATTGCCCACATCATAATTTCGCTCGGCAGGCGAAAACTTCCTGGAGAAAAAGGCACAAGGTTTCATAACAGAGCAACCAGGGCCTCTCTGCGACAAAACGGCCCCTGCTCCAATCTCTGAAGCATCCACCTCAACCTGAAAGGGAAGTGAGACATCGGGCTGGCACAAAACAGGCGCCGAAGTAAACCGGCGCTTCAACTCCTGGAAAGCCTCCACGGCAGCAGGAGCCCAGTTAGCTACATCGGAGCCCTTCTTGGTCATATCCGTCAACGGTTTCACAATGCTAGAAAAATTAGCGATAAAACGACGGTAGAAGTTAGCGAAACCCAAGAACTTCTGAAGACTCTTAACCGACGAGGGCTGAGTCCAATCAAGAATAGCTCGGACCTTGACTGGGTCCATCTCCACAGCAGAAGGGGAAAAAATGAACCCCAAAAAGGGAACCTTCTGTACACCAAAGAGACACTTTGAGCCCTTGACAAACAAAGAATTTTCACGCAAAATTTTAAAGACCAACCTGACCTGCTCCACATGCGAATCCCAATCATCAGAAAAAACCAAAATATCATCCAGATAAACAACCAAAAATTTATCCAGATACTTCCGGAAAATGTCATGCATAAAGGACTGAAAAACTGAAGGCGCATTGGAGAGCCCAAAAGGCATCACCAAGTACTCAAAATGACCTTCGGGCGTATTGAATGCGGTTTTCCATTCATCACCTTGCTTAATGCGCACAAGGTTGTACGCACCACGAAGGTCTATCTTGGTGAACCACTTGGCACCTTTAATCCGGGCAAACAAGTCAGACAACAGCGGTAAAGGATACTGAAATTTGACAGTGATCTTATTTAAAAGCCGATAATCAATACAAGGTCTCAAAGATCCGTCCTTTTTTGCCACAAAAAAGAATCCCGCACCAAGGGGGGAAGAAGACGGACGAATATGTCCTTTCTCCAGAGACTCCTTGATATATGAACGCATAGCGGTATGTTCAGGTACCGACAGATTAAACAGTCTTCCCTTAGGAAACTTACTGCCTGGGATCAAATCTATAGCACAGTCACAGTCCCTATGAGGAGGCAGTGCACTGGACTCAGACTCACTGAAGACATCCTGATAATCAGACAAATACTCCGGAACTTCCGAAGGCGTAGAAGAAGCAATAGACACAGGCAGGGAATCCCCATGAATACCACGACAGCCCCAACTTGAGACTGACATAGCCTTCCAGTCCAGGACTGGATTATGGGTCTGTAACCATGGCAGCCCTAAAACAACCAAATCATGCATTTTATGTAAAACCAGGAAACGTATCACCTCGCGGTGTTCAGGAGTCATGCACATGATAACCTGTGTCCAATACTGCGGTTTATTTGCTGCCAATGGCGTAGCATCAATACCCCTAAGAGGAATAGGATTTTCTAATGGTTCAAGAGTAAAACCACAGTGCTTAGCAAATGACAGATCCATAAGACTCAGGGCAGCACCTGAATCTACAAACGCCATGACAGGATAAGACGACAGTGAGCAAATCAAAGTTACAGACAGAATAAATTTAGGTTGCAAATTACCAACGGTGACAGGACTAACAACCTTAGCTATACGTTTAGAGCATGCTGAGATAACATGTGTAGAATCACCACAGTAGTAGCACAAGCCATTCCGGCGTCTATGAATTTTCCGCTCATTTCTAGTCAGGATTCTATCACATTGCATTAAATCAGGTGTCTGTTCAGACAACACCATGAGGGAATTTGCGGTTTTTCTATCACATTGCACCGAATTAGGTGCCTGTTCAGACAACACCATGAGGGAATTTGCGGTTTTGCGCTCCCGCAACCGCCGGTCAATTTGAATAGCCAGTGCCATAGTATCATTGAGACCTGTGGGAATGGGAAAACCCACCATAACATTCTTAATGGCTTCAGATAGGCCATTTCTAAAATTAGCGGCCAGTGCACACTCGTTCCAATGTGTCAGCACGGACCATTTCCGAAATTTTTGGCAATACACTTCAGCCTCGTCCTGCCCCTGAGACATAGCCAGCAAGGCCTTTTCTGCCTGAATCTCAAGATTGGGTTCCTCATAAAGTAAACCGAGCGCCAGAAAAAACGCATCAATATCAGCCAATGCCGGATCTCCTGGCGCCAGCGAAAAAGCCCAATCCTGAGGGTCGCCCCGTAAGAACGAAATAACTATTTTTACTTGCTGAGCAGAGTCTCCAGATGAACAGGGTCTCAGGGACAAAAACAATTTACAATTATTCACAAAATTCCTAAACTTAAACCTGTCTCCGGAAAACAGTTCAGGAATCGGTATTTTAGGTTCTGACCTAGGATTTCTGATAACATAGTCTTGTATGCCCTGCACACGAGTAGCCAGCTGGTCCACACTTGTAATCAAGGTCTGGACATTCATGTCTGCAGCAAGCATAGCCACTCTGAGGTAAAGGGGAAGAAGAAAGAAAAAAAAAAAAAAAAAACTCAGAATCTTCTTTCTTATAATCCCTCTTCTGCAACGCATTAAACATTTAATACTGGCCTGGCAAACTGTTATGACCCCAATGGCGAGGGTCTCAGAGGTACGTGGAAGTCTGCAGAATACAAAAATCCAGCTCATAGGGCAGTGGTAACTGGGTTGACCATATATCTACTCCTAACGCCAACACTAGAAGTAGCCGGGGATCATTCCTACGTTGATTCTAGATGACACGCTCCAGCCGGAGAATCTAGCTACCCCTAGTAGAGGAAAACAAAAGACCTTTCTTGCCTCCAGAGAAGGGGACCCCAAAGCTGGATAGAAGCCCCCCACAAATAATAACGGTGAGGTAAGAGGAAATGACAAACACAGAAATGAACCAGGTTTAGCACAGAGAGGCCCGCTTACTGATAGCAGAATAAAGAAAGGTAACTTATATGGTCAACAAAAACCCTATCAAAATCCACACTGGAAATTCAAGAACCCCCGAACCGTCTAACGGTCCGGGGGGAGAACACCAGCCCCCTAGAGCTTCCAGCAAAGGTCAGGATATAGATTTGGAACAAGCTGGACAAAAATACAAAACCAAAACAAATAGCAAAAAGCAAAAGGCAGACTTAGCTGATATAACTGGAACCAGGATCAGTAGACAAGAGCACAGCAGACTAGCTCTGATAACTACGTTGCCAGGCATTGAACTGAAGGTCTAGGGAGCTTATATAGCAACACCCCTAACTAACGACCCAGGTGCGGATAAAAGGAATGACAGAAAAACCAGAGTCAAAAAACTAGTAACCACTAGAGGGAGCAAAAAGCAAATTCACAACACCATCCACCGTTGTTCTAAGGCCCCCAGTTTAGCATTCTCAAGGTGGGCCAGGGGATTATTGTCTGTTCGAACTTGGATTTTTGTACCTGTCAGGAAGCCTGCAAACTTTTCTGTCATGGCCCATACCAGAGCCAGGAGCTCTAACCGGAAGGAGCTGTAATTGTGAGGGTTTCTTTCGCTGTCTCGCAGGGACCTGCTAGCATACCCGATGACTCTCTGATGTCCATCCTGTATCTGAGAAAGTACTGCACCGAGTCCATGTAGGCTACCATCGGTGTACAACAGGAACGGTTGATTGAAGTCTGCGTAGGCCAAAATCGGGGCCGAAGTAAGGGCATCCTTTATAGCCTGGAAGGCCTCGTGTTGTCCCTGTGCCCAGGGGATGCGCTGGGTCTTCGGCACTCCAGCGGTCCCCCTCAGCAACTCGTTGAGGGGACCGGCCAACTTCGCGAAGTCTTTAACAAACCGGCGGTAGTACCCCGCTAGTCCCAGGAAGGCCTGGAGTTCTCTCACTGTTTGAGGGACTGGCCACTTCTGGATAGCAGCCACTTTTTCTGGCGAGGGTAGGACTCCATCTTGTGACACTATGTGACCTAGGTACTCGATCTCCCTCTTGAAGAGGTGGCATTTCTTTGGCTTCAACTTCAGGTTATGAGCACGCAATCTTCCGAGTACCTGTCCAAGCCGGGCAAGGTGATCTTCGAAAGAGGATGAAAACACAATGATGTCATCCAGATAGATCAGGGTAGCCTCAAAATTTAGATCTCCCAAACACTTCTCCATCAGCCGTTGAAAGGTGCCTGGGGCATTGGAGAGCCCGAAGGGCATCCGGTTAAACTCGTACAGTCCCATAGGGAGGATGAAGGCGGTTTTCTCTCTGTCTTTCTCTGCCACGGCTACTTGCCAATACCCGCTTGCTAAGTCCAGGGTGGAGAAGTACTTGGCTTTCCCCAACGCTGTCAAGGATTCCTCGATGCGGGGCAACGGATACGAGTCTCGAACAGTGCAGGCATTGAGTTTCCTGTAGTCTACACAGAACCGGATGGTCCCATCCTTTTTCTTGACGAGAACCACCGGGGCTGCCCAAGGGCTCTGACTACTCTGCACCACTCCTGAATCCAGCATCTGCCGCAGTAATGTTTTCACCTCTTGGTACATCTTGGGTGGGATCTGCCGGTATCGTTCTCGAATTGGACGAGCTTCCCCTGTTGGGATCTCATGCGTGATGGCTTCAGTACAGCCGAAATCTTCGGCGTGACGGGCGAATGCGGCCTGATTTTCCCACAGCATAGTTTCTATTGCTTGCACGTGCTCAGGGCCCATAGCCTTCACATCCACTTCCATTTGTTCAAGGATGACCCGTCCACTCCACTCCGGGAATGGTGTCTCTTCGCCTCCCGCGGCAACTGCTAGGGTCCACCCCACGCCTTCTTTCGGTGATAAAGGCATCTCCTTCTGACTCACCACTTCACCCTTATGTAGGTACACCAGGGCTAGATCTGTCCCTCGTGGCAAGGCGACCTCCCTGGGGCTCACATTCAAAGCTCTTATGGGGACATGTCCTCGCTGGACCACAGCTATCGTGCGAGCTATCATGACTTCTTGATCCCCTCCGCCGCCTACCACCGGCTGAACAACCACTTCCAACCCATCAAGGTTGCGGTGAGTCCCCACTGGAAGGTACACTAAAGTTTCTTGCTCGGGAGGTAGGATTACAGGTTCTTTCCCAGGAGCCCGGATGACCCCCACCGTCTGATAAGATGGCACACTCTTCTGCGTCCCACAGACGCGGATCAGCCGTTGAAGGGCCTCCTGAGTAGGCTTATGTGGAGTAGCCTTCTTCCAATATCCAGGTCCCCGTTTGGTAAACATAATCTGATCGAGTTCCCGTAGGATATTCATTCCCAGTACTACAGGCACATCTTTCTTGACAGGCTCAGGGACTAGCAGGATCCCTTTTCTTTCAACTACTTGTCCACAGATTCGAATATTCATCCACTTGACCCCTGTGACCGGAATCGGTTGTTGGTTGGCAGCAAACAAGCGAATCAATGTCTTTCTCTGGCTTGGCCAGGTTCTGGAAATGCTGCTTGAAGTACGCTTCGGACATCGTTGTCACTTGTGACCCGGTATCTACCAGGCAATCCACCAGAACTCCTTCAAATTCAGCACGTAGGATGGGGCTCCCAGCAATCAAGTGTTCGTTATGATATGGAGCGGCCTCTCTTCTCGCCTCCCCCGCAGAGTGCCGCACTACTGCGGGGGTTGGTAGTTTAACGACGGCTTCCACTGGCCTTGCGTATAGTTCCGACAGTCTCTGGCAAGGTGCCCCCGTCCTCTACACTCCCAGCATTGAACACCTCCTCCTCGCCGAGGGGTACTTCGAGCCTGTCCTCGTGCCACCGATGCCTGACGGGAGGGGGCTTGTTCCCACTGCTCCCTTGTCGATCGGGCCGAAGAATGGTTGTAGGAGTATGGTGGGTCAGTTTCTTGTAGTTCCCCCACTCTCCGCTCCATCTGGGTCAGTTTCTCTTGCACGTTAACAAGGGACCGCTGCAAATCTTGCACTACCTGGACCAGCACTTCTTGATGGTTTGGGTCCCCCCTGGAATTGGCGTCCTGGACACGCATCACTCCAGACGCGTAGCTTTTTTCTTTACTTCGGGCCACTGTTTCCCCTCTGGAATTGGCGTCCTGGACACGCATCACTCCAGACGCGTAGCTTTCTTCTTTACTTCGGGCCACTGTTTCTGCCAGGACTTGACGAAACGTAAGGGCTGGATCTGCCCGGACCCGTTCTGACAGTGCCTGCCTCAAGGATGTGCTGTGTAGTCCCAGAATGAATTGCTCCCGGAGTATCCGGTCTTTAGAGCCCATGCCGCCAAGTCCATCTGCCTCCTTTCTCTGCACCTCTTCAAACACTTCCTGCAGTACTGTTGCATACTGAGAAATTCCTTCCTCTTCCCGCTGCAGCCTAGAGAAAAATTTGGCGCGAAGATGTCCCGCGCTAGCGGTCTCACCGTAGATCTCTTCCAGGAACTTCACTAGCTCCTTCAGGGTACTGCGGGTGAGTTCTGGTTGTAGGCAGACGTTTCTGCGGGCTTCCCCCTCTAGGGCAGTTAAAGCAATGTCCACTTCAAGGACTGGGCTTATGTTATAAATCTTCAGGGTGCATTGCAGCCGGGACACCCAGTCGGACAGTGGCATATTCTTGCCGTCAAATTTTGGGAGCACACTAAATATGGTGCCCATAGGGAGTGTCCTTGCAGGGGTTCCACCAATGCCCACAGCATCTCCATTAACATTAGCATTCCCGCCATTGCGGTCTGCTGCCTCCATCTTGGTGACAGTACCCTGCTCGCAGCGCCACTTGAAGCGATGGCCCGGGGACCACCACGGTGCAGGAAGACTACTGTACACAAGATGAGGTGCTAACAACAAAGGATAGATTTATTGGGAGACAGGGAATGGAAGGGACAAGGAAGATGCAAACGGGTTTACAATAGTAAAAGATAATGCACATGAGTCAACTTGTATGTAAAATAGCACGATACTTAAGCAATTGCAAACTCAGAACCTATCTCATAATCAACTTTGCACAATGGAACATATATATATCGATGCTACTCTGCATATAGCCTCCCTGGCCTTTACTACACAGGCCACACGGCTACCGTGCTCTAACTGCTGAAGTCTGCACTAGGCCCTAACTGGTGCACCAGACAGGAACAGACTCACGGTGACGTTGGGGACACAGGTCCAGTCCCAGGGGGCCCCCGAAGTCCTTAACTGTGGTGCACACGGATTCCTGTCGGCTCTGTAAAGCGTGGTCTTCTCTTTGCTCCTGGAAACCGTAGGTCCCCTTCTCGCTATCTTAATGGCTTCACAAACCAGCGCAGAACAGCCACCCTTTGCTGTAGCCGGGAACGTCTATTTAGCAAACGCAGTTCGTCTTAAGCTGTGTAATCTTTCCTGCAGCAAAAGTCTCTTTCTTGCAGATAGCAAAGCACCCAAAGTTCTCTCAGTTCCCTCTGGAAACTTCTCTCTCTACGCTGCTTCAGCTCCACCCCTTCACTCAGCCCTGAGCAGTCCATAGCAAAACAAGAGCAGGGGAGAACAGCAGAACATACCATCACATAGACAAGGGGGTGCAGCCTCTTAAAGTGACAGCGTGTTTCTTATTATGCATAACAGCACCACCCTCTTACATCTGCACGGAAAAAAAAGCTGCGGATCCGCAGTAAATCCGCAATGTGTGCACATAGCCTTAGGGGTTGTGAGATAATTTAAGTATGCTGTGCTGGAGACAAGATGACACCACCTGTCAGAGGAGGTGTTTGAAGCTGGATGTGACAGTGTCTTGGGAGTGCCTTATAGGAGAATACTGAATGGGTGTACTGTTGGAACCCCTGGATCTTAGTATACTGCTTTGGAGTGGTGTTTGTGGAAAAGGTTTAGTTACCATTATGCCTGTAATGGGGGCTTTGATTGCCACTATTGTGGGCGGGAGTTGAATGTGGCTCGCCATCCTCTCTCAAGGCTGGATGTGGCTTGCGACACTCTCTCAGAGCTGATGGTGCTCTCAAGGTCAGAAACATTGGGGACCTCTGATCTAGACACTTTAGAGAGACACAAAATCAATCTACTAGGGGTCTGGAATTCTTTGGTATTCAGGTAATCCCAACCCACTGGAGAGGGGACGATTATATTAGCCGCATTTCCAGAGCAGAATCGAAATGGATTTTTCTTTTAGACAGCTTGGCACCAAAAGGACTAAATTTTGATATTGAACTTTTTGCTTTCAAACACCGGTTAGGATCCTCGGCATATCCTCTTTAACTAATATGCTTTTGTGACACCCCAGGTTCCTGGTTGTCACACTGGTGTTGCTTTCCTCACGGGGAGAGTGATGTCATGCTTGGAAGCGATGAAGGATTCCTCTTATCAGGTAATCACAAGCATGCAACATGTTCACACTCCAAGTCAGAAGGGGGAGCTCTGATCCAGCTTGTGGGTGGCTCCCCTATATATATATTCTGGTCTGGAGGGAAAGTCAGTTAGTTCCTGTCAGAGAGACAGAGGAGAAGGAAGCAAAGGGGCCGTGCAGCCACAAGAAAGTGCTGCAGCTCCTGGAAAAAAAGAGAGAGAGGAAAGCAGAACAGATTGGTGAGAGCGTGAAGGAGAAATGAAGCACAGGCAAAGTGAAGACGTGGGGGGTTAGCTTCGACTGAGCTGCCGCCCTACTGAGCGCATGAAACTGGTAGCTGGAAGTACAAGGTTGTGCAGTATTCTACATCTCACAGCAGAAACCAGTGGGACAGCTGATTGCAAGTTACCTGTTCACCACACACCTGAAGACACAGTAACGCATAGAGCCCAGGTCATTATAGAGATCCTGTAAAAAGGCTCAAGTTACCTGTCATACAGGTATTGTCCTACCTAAAGGGGGACAGAGAGAACACGTAAGGACTTTGTGTGAGGCCTTAGGCAGCAAAGAACTACACCACAGCGCTAGAAGGAAGGCTTATGACTCAACCTGGTAAGGAGGATTCCAGATTCACTTCAAAGCCGGCTGGACCATAAACACCTGTGATTCGGTACCCTGGACTGTGTTAATGCCTGACCCTTCAGAAAAAGGTAAAAAGACTGCAACCCTGTGTCCTCTGTTTCTTTCTATACCACTTACCACCTGTCCTCACTACACCGGGAGCCCTGGGGACCCAGCTTCCCCTGTGGGAAGCCATGCCATCTTAGCTGCCATAATATCACCCCAGTGGACCCCTTTAAGCGGCATCGGTCACCTCTGACCGAGAACCAGAGGTGGCATCATGAACACCATCTTTAATCAAAACCCCTTTAAGGACATTCCCTTTTACTTGGGCGCCCAGGGCCACAGACCGGGTCACCGCCACGTGACATCCCCTTTAAGTACCGGACCCGGTACCGAGTACTCCTAGGCCCTGACGGGCGTTCCAACTTGGCGTCACGAACAGGATGAACCAACCCGAAAAAATTGGGTCTTGTGCAACTCAGAGACTTTGCTTAATTGGGAGAACATTGAATTGCTAATTGCCACCAAAACTGCCGCCATTACAGCGCCACGAGGAGCACAGGAGAAGAAAAGTGCACCATCGTGGCAGGAGACTAGTGTGCAGTGCGAAAATCATGAACGCCCCCTTCAAGTGTTATTATACAACGAGGACATGTCCATTGGCCAGAGAGGTCCGCCTCCTGATCTTTTATGGGGGGAATAAGAAAAAGAAGAAGCCCCGCCCATGGAGAACAAAGCAGAAGCAGCGCGTGTGTGCAGCCGCTGGCCCGGAGGAAAAGATGGTGACCGGTGGCCGCCCGAAGGGTGGAAAAGCAGCCAAGGACTGTCCCGGATGATGGGAGGAGGACCTGGACCTGCCGCTGCTTTAGGATCCAGAATTCTTGTTAGCAAAAGTGGAGGAGCTGAGCCGCCAGCTCCTGATCATGGACTGCGGTAAAGAAATGGAAGGTGGCCCTGCGCAGAAAGATCGCACTGGAGGAGCCACAGCCTGTCCAGCCATCAGCATCCACAGCCTCAGCAGTGGAGAAGACAGGCACCGGAGAGATCACATCTGAAGCAGGTATGGAGAACAACCCTGCCCCGGTGACCGACCCTGCTCCAGCGACTGCTCCTGCCCCAGCTACTGACCCCGCTCAAGTGACTGACCTTATCGTGGCCACTGACTGTGCCACTCTGCAGACCGAGGAGACACTGGTGGGCCTGCTCCCAGCACCATCAGCCACCCGACCTGGTTGGGGCCATTGCAACGTTCCCTGGGACCAGGTAACTGGAATGGAGGGACATATGAGAGCACTGCTGAAATCCATAGTCACACCACTGGAGATGAGTGCAGAGGGAGAAGCATTCAAATGGGATAATCCGGGAGCAGAACTGATCAGGTTCCCTGGGAGGCCCAACTGGAGGGGTCCCATATAGAAGTCTTCAGGTGGCAGGAGTATAGACACTGCTTAGAATTAAAGTGGAAGAAGAAGGATGAGGAGCATGATGCCTGGCGTAGGGCCATTGAATCTGTGGGCCAAAGCACAGGCCCGTAAAGCCAAATGATCAGACAAGGGCCCATGGAGACAGAGCATTATAGTGGCCTTCTACCTTCAAAAAGGTTGGGGTTTCCTTAGGGAGCCTGGACTATTGGCAGAAGTTTTTGTCACCCGACGTGACATCGAAACTCACCTCCTGAAGGGGTACCCGGACAGGGATCTGTACCCTGTGGATCGTGTGATCTACACCCATCACTGGGGTGAAAATGGCTGGTACGCCCTAAATGTCAGAAAATGCAAACTGACAGCTGCCAGTCCTGACAAGTCAATAGCAAACCAAAGTCACCTGCAAGTAGTGCAGCCCCAATGTCTGTAAATGTAAAGCCAGTGCCTCCAACAATGAAAAAGCAACATACAGTGAGTGCTACCCAAACTGATGTGGAGACACAGTGCAGGAGCACTCAAACCCTTATAGTGGGAACAGACCAAATTTTCATTATTCCAGGAGTAAGTCTGGAAGCCAATATGAGTCAGCGTAGCATCCAGGTGCTACCAAAGCAGCAAGATTAACCCCTTTACCCCCAAGGGTTGTTTGCACGTTAATGACCGGGCCAATTTATACATTTCTGACCAGTGTCCCTTTATGAGGTTATAACTCTGGAACGCTTCAACGGATCCCGGTGATTCTGACATTGTTTTCTCGTGACATATTGTACTTCATGATAGTGGTAACATTTCTTTGATATTACCTGCGTTTATGTATGAAAAAAAAAGAAATTTGGCGAAAATTTTGAAAATTTTGCAATTTTCCAAATTTGAATTTTTATGCCCTTAAATCACAAAGATATGTCACACAAAATACTTAATAAGTAACATTTCCCACATGTCTACTTTACATCAGCACAATTTTGGAAACAACATTTTTTTGTTAGGGAGTTATAAGGGTTAAAAGTTGACCAGCAATTTCTCATTTTTACATCATTTTTTTTTAGGGACCACGTCATATTTGAAGTCATTTTGAGGGGTCTACAGGTCCTTCTCAAAAAATTAGCATATAGTGTTAAATTTCATTATTTACCATAATGTAATGATTACAATTAAACTTTCATATATTATAGATTCATTATCCACCAACTGAAATTTGTCAGGTCTTTTATTGTTTTAATACTGATGATTTTGGCATACAACTCCTGATAACCCAAAAAACCTGTCTCAATAAATTAGTATATTTCACCCGACCAATCAAATAAAAGTGTTTTTTAATACCAAACAAAAAAACCATCAAATAATAATGTTCAGTTATGCACTCAATACTTGGTCGGGAATCCTTTGGCAGAAATTACTGCTTCAATGCGGCGTGGCATGGAGGCAATCAGCCTGTGACACTGCTGAGATGTTATGGAGGCCCAGGATGCTTCAATAGCGGCCTTAAGCTCATCCAGAGTGTTGGCTCTTGCGTCTCTCAACTTTCTCTTCACAATATCCCACAGATTCTCTATGGGGTTCAGGTCAGGAGAGTTGGCAGGCCAATTGAGCACAGTAATACCATGGTCAGTAAACCATTTACCAGTGGTTTTGGCACTGTGCGCAGGTGCCAGGTCGTGCTGAAAAATGAAATCTTCATCTCCTTAAAGTATTTCAGCCGATGGAAGCATGAAGTGCTCCAAAATCTCCTGATAGCTAGCTGCATTGACCCTGCCCTTGATGAAACACAGTGGACCAACACCAGCAGCTGACATGGCACCCCACACCATCACTGACTGTGGGTACTTGACACTGGACTTCAGGCATTTTGGCATTTCCTTCTCCCTAGTCTTCCTCCAGACTCTGGCACCTTGATTTCCGAATGACATGCAAAATTTGCTTTCATCAGAAAAAAGTACTTGGGACCACTTAGCAACAGTCCAGTGCTGCTTCTCTGTAGCCCATTTCCTGCACACGCCTGTGCACGGTGGCTCTGGATGTTTCCACACCAGACTCAGTCCACTGCTTCCTCAGGTTCCCCAAGGTCTGGAATCGGTCCTTCTCCACAATCTTCCTCAGGGTCCGGTCACCTCTTCTCGTTGTACAGTGTTTTCTGCCACATTGTTTCCTTCCAACAGACTTACCATTGAGGTGCCTTGATACAGCACTCTGGGAACAGCCTATTTGTTGAGAAATTTCTTTCTGGGTCTTACCCTCTTGCTTGAGGGTGTCAATGATGGCCTTCTTGACATCTGTCAGGTCGCTAGTCTTACTCATGATCGGGGTTTTGAGTAATGAACCAGGCAGGGAGTTTTTAAAAGCCTCAGGTATCTTTTGCATGTGTTTAGAGTTAATTAGTTGATTCAGAAGATTAGGGTAATAGGTCATTTAGAGAACCTTTTCTTGATATGCTAATTTATTGAGACAGGTTTTTTGGGTTATCAGGAGTTGTATGCCAAAATCATCAGTATTAAAACAATAAAAGACCTGACAAATTTCAGTTGGTGGATAATGAATCTATAATATATGAAAGTTTAATTGTAATCATTACATTATAGTAAATAATGAAATTTAACACTATATGCAAATTTTTTGAGAAGGACCTGTATATAATAGAAAATACCCAAGTATGACACCATTATAAAAACTGCACCCCTCCAGGTGCTCAAAACCACATTCAAGGAGTTTATTAACCCTTCAGGTGTTTCACAGGAATTTTTGAAATGTTTTAAAAAAAATTAACATTTAATTTTTTTTCACAAAAAATTTACTTCAGCTCCAATTTGCTTTATTTTACCAAGAGTAACAGGAGAAAATGGACCCCAAAAGTTGTTGTACAATTTGTCCTGAGTATCCAGATACCCCATATGTGGGGGTAAACCACTGTTTAGGCGCATTGCAGAGCTCGGAAGGGAAGGAGCGCCATTTGACTTTTCAATGCAAAATTGGCTGGAATTGAGATTGGACGCCATGTTGCGTTTGGAGAGCCACTAATGTGCCTAAACATTGAAACCTGCCACAAGTGACACCATTTTGGAAAGTAGACCCCCTAAGGATCTTATCTAGATGTGTTGTGAGAGCTTTGAACCCCCAAGTGTTTCACTACAGTTTATAACGCAGAGCCGTGAAAATAAAAAACAATTATCTTTAACACCCAGTTTTGTATTTTCCCAAGGGTAACATGAGAAATTGGTCCTCAAAAGTTGTTGTCCAATTTGTCCTGAGTAAGCTAATACCCCATATGTGGGGGGGAACCACCGTTTGGGCGCATGGCAGACCTCGGAAGGGAAGGAGTGCCATTTTGAATGCAGACTTAGGCTAGTTTCACATTTGCGTTTAAATCAGCAGCGTTTAAAACGCATCCGCAAGTGGTGGAAAAAATGCATGTAAACGCGTACAAACGCGGCATTTTGTTGACGCACGCGGTTTAAAAAACGCCGCGTTTGTGCGCGTTTTTTCCTGCGTTTGCGTTTTTGGTGCGCATGATGAGAAATTTCACAAGAGAAAAATCTAGATAACCAGACACCGCCAATGGGACTACAGAGGGCGTGTATTATGGAATCTCTATATATAGACCCTAGGGCTACTGAAATTTTACCAGTTTGCTACTGTATCCTGTGTCATGATGGATCTTCGCATGGAGAGCTTTTATTTCAACCTGGATTTCAGCTTCAAACTGTTTCTTGCCTGTGCTTTTGCTTGGGAGCAAGACAGAAATCGCCAAAGATGGAGAAGGAGACAACATAGGCGTTTTTGGAGGCACCCCATTATCGAACTACGTGAGAGCCATGGAGCCTACCACATGCTTTATGCCGAGCTTAATGCCAACCCGGAGAAATTCCAGGAATACACACGAATGTCGCAAGACTCGTTCCGGGATTTGCTTTCTCATGTCCAAGGAGCCATACGGCGACAGGACACCCAGCTCCGTAGAGCGATTCCACCCGAGGAACGTCTGCTGGTTACATTAAGGTACATTCAAAATCTACACCAATGACAGTCCAAATTTTGTGTTTTCTGACATGTATTTTTGGGGTATTTTCCTTTCTTTCTTTAGCGTAACCACACCATAAAAAGAATAGATTGTAATGTTTTTTGTGTTTGTTTTTCCTCCAGATTTCTGGCCGGAGAGAGTTTATCATACCTCCACTTCCAATACCGGCTTGGAATATCCACCCTGTCCGGAATAGTTGTGGACACCTGACGGGCTTTGTGGAATGTACTCCGGGATGAGTTTATACCCCTACCCACCGTCGACATGTGGCTAGAAATTGTGGAGAAATTCTGGAGTGTGTGTGATTTCCCCAACTGTTTAGGAGCAGTGGATGGAAAGCACATTCGCATTATCAAACCAGCCAGAACAGGATCGGAGTACTTCAATTACAAAAAATATTTTTCTGTTGTGCTCATGGCAATAGCTGATGCGAACTGTCGCTTCATCGCCGTGGACATTGGAGCTTTTGGACGTGGCAACGATTCCCAGACTTTCAAGAATTCGGATATGGGCCGCCGTGTGTATGGCAACAATTTCAATTTTCCCCCGCCACAACCTCTCCCCAACACTCAAGGACCACCAATGCCATTTGTTATGGTTGGGGATGAGGCCTTTCAGATGTGTGAAAACCTACTGAAGCCTATTCCAGTTGGGACTTGAACCACACTAGAAGGATCTTTAACTACAGACTGACCAGGGCCCGAAGAACTGTAGAGTGTACCATTGGCATTCTGGTCACTAAATGGCGCATTCTTGCATCAGCCATAAATCTAAAAGTGGAAACAGTCGATGAGGTGGTCAAAGCCTGTGTGGTTCTGCACAATTATATAATGGTTAAGGAGCAACCCAACATTGAACTGGATGAACCAGTTGCACACCCACTGCCCGATTTCCAGCATCACCCGCTGCGGTCTACTGCAGCCGTTGGTCACATGCGGGACCAATTTGCTGCCTTTTTTGATTCAGATATTGGACGTGTGTCATGGCAGGACATAGTAACATAGTAACATAGTAACATAGTAACATAGTTAGTAAGGCCGAAAAAAGACATTTGTCTATCCAGTTCAGCCTATATTCCTATATTCCATCATAATAAATCCCCAGATCTACATCCTTCTACAGAACCTAATAATTGTATGATACAATATTGTTCTGCTCCAGGAAGACATCTAGGCCTCTCTTGAACCCCTCGACTGAGTTCACCATCACCACCTCCTCAGGCAAGCAATTCCAGATTCTCACTGCCCTAACAGTAAAGAATCCTCTTCTATGTTGGTGGAAAAACCTTCTCTCCTCCAGACGCAAAGAATGCCCCCTTGTGCCCGTCACCTTCCTTGGTATAAACAGATCCTCAGCGAGATATTTGTATTGTCCCCTTATATACTTATACATGGTTATTAGATCGCCCCTCAGTCGTCTTTTTTCTAGACTAAATAATCCTAATTTCGCTAATCTATCTGGGTATTGTAGTTCTCCCATCCCCTTTATTAACTTTGTTGCCCTCCTTTGTACTCTCTCTAGTTCCATTATATCCTTCCTGAGCACCGGTGCCCAAAACTGGACACAGTACTCCATGTGCGGTCTAACTAGGGATTTGTACAGAGGCAGTATAATGCTCTCATCATGTGTATCCAGACCTCTTTTAATGCACCTCACGATCCTGTTTGCCTTGGCAGCTGCTGCCTGGCACTGGCTGCTCCAGGTAAGTTTATCATTAACTAGGATCCCCAAGTCCTTCTCCCTGTCAGATTTACCCAGTGGTTTCCCGTTCAGTGTGTAATGGTGATATTGATTCCTTCTTCCCATGTGCATAACCTTACATTTATCATTGTTAAACCTCATCTGCCACCTTTCAGCCCAAGTTTCCAACTTATCCAGATCCATCTGTAGCAGAATACTATCTTCTCTTGTATTGACTGCTTTACATAGTTTTGTATCATCTGCAAATATCAATATTTTACTGTGTAAACCTTCTACCAGATCATTAATGAATATGTTGAAGAGAACAGGTCCCAATACCGACCCCTGCGGTACCCCACTGGTCACAGCGACCCAGTTGGAGACACTACCATTTATAACCACCCTCTGCTTTCTATCACTAAGCCAGTTATTAACCCATTTACACACATTTTCCCCCAGACCAAGCATTCTCATTTTGTGTACCAACCTCTTGTGCGGCACGGCATCAAACGCTTTGGAAAAATCGAGATATACCACGTCCAATGACTCACCGTGGTCTAGCCTATAGCTTACCTCTTCATAAAAACTGATTAGATTGGTTTGACATGAGCGATTTCTCATAAACCCATGCTGATATGGAGTTAAACAGTTATTCTCATTGAGATAATCCAGAATAACATCCTTCAGAAACCCTTCAAATGTTGTGTAAATGTCCTGTTGTAATTACATCTGTACCAGTAATTTTCTACAATGATAATAATATTTCTCATTAATAAACTTTAGTTTTGGTTGTGTTGACCGTGTCTCCTATCTTTTTCCTCTCCAAACCAAGGCTGTCCTAAAACTGGCAGTATTTGATCTGTATTTAATATCAGGTTTTGTAATCCAAAACCAGGAGTGGGTGATCAAAGCATAGGTGCTAGTTATTATGTTAATATCATAATTTACCTCTAATTGTTCCACTCTTTGTTTTGGCTTACAAAATACTGATATAAAACACTGGCCACATACTGCTAGTAATGGCAGCCATGTTGCTTTATTGGTAAGCTTGTTGACGTCATTGCGTCATGATTCTCTTCTGTTTCCATTGGACACAAGCTGAAGAGACAATCACTGTCACACTATCTATACTGATCAAGTCAGGTGTCAGAAATAATGAATTCATGATAAACATATACAGGCTCATGAATTCACTATTTCTGACACCTGTGCAGGTGAGCATAGATATGTAGTGTGTGACCACCATTGTCCCCTCACTTTGTGTATAATAGATTATGTATAAAGAAGAGAAAATGGTGGTTATACAAGGCAGTTCTCTACTCAACAGGTCAGGTGTCATAACTAATGAGTTTTTTTTACACCTGACCTGTTCAGTAGAGGTCTGCACTGTATTGCCACCATTTTCTCTTCAGACTGCCACACTAGGCACAGACAAAAAGAGATTATGGAGATACATGTAATATTTTTTGGGACACCTCATATCTGTATACTAAAGACACACAAAGCTGCAGTCTTTATTTTTAACTAGTGGAGATATGATGTGGCCCAAAATGTAAGTGTGTGGCGAAGTTTCTTGGCGCACGGTGTGTGTTGCCGGCGGCGGAAGACACAATAAACCAAACATAATTGTGGCAAATCAAACTTTTTTTATTTTGTTAACAACGCAAAAAATTATTTTTTACTGCGCCGGCTTGGGGTAGAGTGATGTAAATGGGGGGTGTGAAGAACTGAGGCCTGGCTAACTGTGGACGACGAGAGGTGGCAGGAGAAGGGGCAATGAAACTAGAAGGGTCTGGAAGTTCGGGGATGGGGCTTGACACATGAGAGGCTTGAGACGCACTGGAAGGGTGAGACAATCCTGACATTACAGACACATTGGGAGGTGAAGGGGGAGGAATGCTAAGAGTCCTCTGGTTTTTTTTTTCTGTTGTTTTTTTTTTGGTTTGCCTGGTTGGGGGAGGTCTTGGTGGGCTCATATGGCGTGGCGTGGTGGCGGGTGACCTGTCAGGGTCCGGCTGCACTGTGTCAGAGTCCATAGTGCTCGTAGATCGTGCAGCCATGCCAGAGTCCATAGTGCTCATAGAGCATGCAGCCATGCCAGAGTCCATAGCGCTCGTAGAGCTTGCAGCCATGCCAGAGTCCATAGCGCTCATAGAGCTTGCAGCCATGCCAGAGTCCATAGCGCTCGTAGAGCGTGCAGCCATGCCAGAGTCCATAGCACTCGTAGAGCATGCAGCCATGCCAGAGTCCATAGTGCTTGTAGAGCGGAAGGCCATGCCAGGGTCCTGCTGCATCGTGGAGGTGGCGGTACGAAAGGCCATGCCAGGGTCCTGCTGCATCGTGGAGGTGGCGGTACAGAAGGCCATGCCAGCGTCCTGCTGCATCGTGGAGGTGGCGGTACGGAAGGTCATGCCAGGGTCCTGCTGCATCGTGGAGGTGGTGGTATGGAAGGCCATGCCAGGGTCCTGCTGCATCGTGGTGTCAGTGGAGGAGGTCCAAGCAGGAGCAGCGGATGTCATGGTGGTGGCGGTGGGATGTCCAACTGCACTCGGCATGGTGGTGGTGCTGTAGTGGTGTCCGGCTGTGGAAGGAATTGAGGTGGCCGTGCAGTGGGATGCAGCAGAGGTCGGAATTGAGGACAATCGTGACAGTGAAGGCACAGGTGGATATGCCCCCACTGTCTGCTGGAAATACCGACTCTGCTGCATAGCCTGCACGTAAGCAGCATTGCAGGCTTGCATGACACTCAGCTGGAGATCAGGAGTAAGGTGTTCCGACATGCCCTGCTCAATTTGATTAAAAAAATGATGTGCTGGCCTTGGAGGTCGGCTTTCACTTGATCAAGGCTTTTGCTGACCTCCTGGATACGTGCATTCAAGAGGTTATGTGAAACATCCATTCGGTCACCCAAAGCCTTGATTGCTTAGTGTAAAAACGAGCTCAAGTGCAAAAACTGGGGCATGAGTGACCTGTCCGAAGCCCTCTGCCGCTGCCGGGAGGAGCCCAAAAAAAAGGGGGCAGTGGAATAGGACTGCGAAAGGGGAAGACCTGATGGACCAGCTCCCTGGTCTCCAGTTAGTGTGGAAGGCCCACTTGCTGCTGCGCTGCTTGATGGCTGGGACGGGTCCGTGGCTGTCGGATGAAGGACCGCTCCAGAACCTGGGCCAACAGTAGTGCTGTATGTGCTGTGAAAAAAGGAAAAAGAAAATTACTATCAAAAATTTAACAGACGCAAAATCCTGTGGAATGCAAAAATACAGATTATGGCAATACAATACAACCTAATGTTCGTGATAAATACTTACGTTCTCTGTGCAAGGACCGGTCTTAAAAATGACAGAACGCAATGGTATTTGTAGCGTCTGATCCTTGCTCCTGAACCACTGGGAACACGGCTCTCTTGACGCAGGTCCTTGTTGAAGCGGTCCTTCATCGAACGCCAACATGTTTTGACTTTGGATACCGTTAAAAAAATGTTGGTCAGAAAAAGTACTTTTGGCCGTGCTCACACAACTGTGTGTGATGAGAGAAACTCCAGAAAGTTTCTTTCATCACACACAGTCGAGTGAGCACGGCCAAGGTCTCTGCTGCTTCACACTGCAGTGCAATACTTACCAAATGCAGCTCGGACCCGTGTCGGGGCATTGTTCCAGCCATCCCACATCGCTTGGGCCACCTCATTCCATAACCGCCGGATCATCACGTTGTTTGAGTGCAGTGGATCCCGGGTGTCCCACAACGGGACTCTCTCCTGGACCAGGTGGATGAGGAGGTCATTCTCGATAAGATCATCCTCCCGTTGTGAAACCTAAAAATTAAAGAAAGTCATTACAGTTTGCTCAATTAACAGAAGGAAAAGAAAGAAAAAAGATGCTGAGAAATGGCATGAATAGTAAAGTCAACATACAAAAGTATTCCACAAGAAAAAAGTAAAGAAATAAGAATGGAAAGAAATGGGCGCATGGCAGACCTCGGAAGGGAAGGAGTGCCATTTTGAATGCAGACTTAGGCTAGTTTCACATTTGCGTTTAAATCAGCAGCGTTTAAAACGCATCCGCAAGTGGTGGAAAAAACGCATGTAAACGCGTACAAACGCGGCATTTTGTTGACGCACGCGGTTTAAAAAACGCCGCGTTTGTGCGCGTTTTTTCCTGCGTTTGCGTTTTTGGTGCGCATGATGAGAAATTTCACAAGAGAAAAATCTAGATAACCAGACACCGCCAATGGGACTACAGAGGGCGTGTATTATGGAATCTCTATATATAGACCCTAGGGCTACTGAAATTTTACCAGTTTGCTACTGTATCCTGTGTCATGATGGATCTTCGCATGGAGAGCTTTTATTTCAACCTGGATTTCAGCTTCAAACTGTTTCTTGCCTGTGCTTTTGCTTGGGAGCAAGACAGAAATCGCCAAAGATGGAGAAGGAGACAACATAGGCGTTTTTGGAGGCACCCCATTATCGAACTACGTGAGAGCCATGGAGCCTACCACATGCTTTATGCCGAGCTTAATGCCAACCCGGAGAAATTCCAGGAATACACACGAATGTCGCAAGACTCGTTCCGGGATTTGCTTTCTCATGTCCAAGGAGCCATACGGCGACAGGACACCCAGCTCCGTAGAGCGATTCCACCCGAGGAACGTCTGCTGGTTACATTAAGGTACATTCAAAATCTACACCAATGACAGTCCAAATTTTGTGTTTTCTGACATGTATTTTTGGGGTATTTTCCTTTCTTTCTTTAGCGTAACCACACCATAAAAAGAATAGATTGTAATGTTTTTTGTGTTTGTTTTTCTTCCAGATTTCTGGCCGGAGAGAGTTTATCATACCTCCACTTCCAATACCGGCTTGGAATATCCACCCTGTCCGGAATAGTTGTGGACACCTGACGGGCTTTGTGGAATGTACTCCGGGATGAGTTTATACCCCTACCCACCGTCGACATGTGGCTAGAAATTGTGGAGAAATTCTGGAGTGTGTGTGATTTCCCCAACTGTTTAGGAGCAGTGGATGGAAAGCACATTCGCATTATCAAACCAGCCAGAACAGGATCGGAGTACTTCAATTACAAAAAATATTTTTCTGTTGTGCTCATGGCAATAGCTGATGCGAACTGTCGCTTCATCGCCGTGGACATTGGAGCTTTTGGACGTGGCAACGATTCCCAGACTTTCAAGAATTCGGATATGGGCCGCCGTGTGTATGGCAACAATTTCAATTTTCCCCCGCCACAACCTCTCCCCAACACTCAAGGACCACCAATGCCATTTGTTATGGTTGGGGATGAGGCCTTTCAGATGTGTGAAAACCTACTGAAGCCTATTCCAGTTGGGACTTGAACCACACTAGAAGGATCTTTAACTACAGACTGACCAGGGCCCGAAGAACTGTAGAGTGTACCATTGGCATTCTGGTCACTAAATGGCGCATTCTTGCATCAGCCATAAATCTAAAAGTGGAAACAGTCGATGAGGTGGTCAAAGCCTGTGTGGTTCTGCACAATTATATAATGGTTAAGGAGCAACCCAACATTGAACTGGATGAACCAGTTGCACACCCACTGCCCGATTTCCAGCATCACCCGCTGCGGTCTACTGCAGCCGTTGGTCACATGCGGGACCAATTTGCTGCCTTTTTTGATTCAGATATTGGACGTGTGTCATGGCAGGACATAGTAACATAGTAACATAGTAACATAGTAACATAGTTAGTAAGGCCGAAAAAAGACATTTGTCCATCCAGTTCAGCCTATATTCCTATATTCCATCATAATAAATCCCCAGATCTACATCCTTCTACAGAACCTAATAATTGTATGATACAATATTGTTCTGCTCCAGGAAGACATCTAGGCCTCTCTTGAACCCCTCGACTGAGTTCACCATCACCACCTCCTCAGGCAAGCAATTCCAGATTCTCACTGCCCTAACAGTAAAGAATCCTCTTCTATGTTGGTGGAAAAACCTTCTCTCCTCCAGACGCAAAGAATGCCCCCTTGTGCCCGTCACCTTCCTTGGTATAAACAGATCCTCAGCGAGATATTTGTATTGTCCCCTTATATACTTATACATGGTTATTAGATCGCCCCTCAGTCGTCTTTTTTCTAGACTAAATAATCCTAATTTCGCTAATCTATCTGGGTATTGTAGTTCTCCCATCCCCTTTATTAACTTTGTTGCCCTCCTTTGTACTCTCTCTAGTTCCATTATATCCTTCCTGAGCACCGGTGCCCAAAACTGGACACAGTACTCCATGTGCGGTCTAACTAGGGATTTGTACAGAGGCAGTATAATGCTCTCATCATGTGTATCCAGACCTCTTTTAATGCACCTCATGATCCTGTTTGCCTTGGCAGCTGCTGCCTGGCACTGGCTGCTCCAGGTAAGTTTATCATTAACTAGGATCCCCAAGTCCTTCTCCCTGTCAGATTTACCCAGTGGTTTCCCGTTCAGTGTGTAATGGTGATATTGATTCCTTCTTCCCATGTGCATAACCTTACATTTATCATTGTTAAACCTCATCTGCCACCTTTCAGCCCAAGTTTCCAACTTATCCAGATCCATCTGTAGCAGAATACTATCTTCTCTTGTATTGACTGCTTTACATAGTTTTGTATCATCTGCAAATATCAATATTTTACTGTGTAAACCTTCTACCAGATCATTAATGAATATGTTGAAGAGAACAGGTCCCAATACCGACCCCTGCGGTACCCCACTGGTCACAGCGACCCAGTTGGAGACACTACCATTTATAACCACCCTCTGCTTTCTATCACTAAGCCAGTTACTAACCCATTTACACACATTTTCCCCCAGACCAAGCATTCTCATTTTGTGTACCAACCTCTTGTGCGGCACGGCATCAAACGCTTTGGAAAAATCGAGATATACCACGTCCAATGACTCACCGTGGTCTAGCCTATAGCTTACCTCTTCATAAAAACTGATTAGATTGGTTTGACATGAGCGATTTCTCATAAACCCATGCTGATATGGAGTTAAACAGTTATTCTCATTGAGATAATCCAGAATAACATCCTTCAGAAACCCTTCAAATGTTGTGTAAATGTCCTGTTGTAATTACATCTGTACCAGTAATTTTCTACAATGATAATAATATTTCTCATTAATAAACTTTAGTTTTGGTTGTGTTGACCGTGTCTCCTATCTTTTTCCTCTCCAAACCAAGGCTGTCCTAAAACTGGCAGTATTTGATCTGTATTTAATATCAGGTTTTGTAATCCAAAACCAGGAGTGGGTGATCAAAGCATAGGTGCTAGTTATTATGTTAATATCATAATTTACCTCTAATTGTTCCACTCTTTGTTTTGGCTTACAAAATACTGATATAAAACACTGGCCACATACTGCTAGTAATGGCAGCCATGTTGCTTTATTGGTAAGCTTGTTGACGTCATTGCGTCATGATTCTCTTCTGTTTCCATTGGACACAAGCTGAAGAGACAATCACTGTCACACTATCTATACTGATCAAGTCAGGTGTCAGAAATAATGAATTCATGATAAACATATACAGGCTCATGAATTCACTATTTCTGACACCTGTGCAGGTGAGCATAGATATGTAGTGTGTGACCACCATTGTCCCCTCACTTTGTGTATAATAGATTATGTATAAAGAAGAGAAAATGGTGGTTATACAAGGCAGTTCTCTACTCAACAGGTCAGGTGTCATAACTAATGAGTTTTTTTTACACCTGACCTGTTCAGTAGAGGTCTGCACTGTATTGCCACCATTTTCTCTTCAGACTGCCACACTAGGCACAGACAAAAAGAGATTATGGAGATACATGTAATATTTTTTGGGACACCTCATATCTGTATACTAAAGACACACAAAGCTGCAGTCTTTATTTTTAACTAGTGGAGATATGATGTGGCCCAAAATGTAAGTGTGTGGCGAAGTTTCTTGGCGCACGGTGTGTGTTGCCGGCGGCGGAAGACACAATAAACCAAACATAATTGTGGCAAATCAAACTTTTTTTATTTTGTTAACAACGCAAAAAATTATTTTTTACTGCGCCGGCTTGGGGTAGAGTGATGTAAATGGGGGGTGTGAAGAACTGAGGCCTGGCTAACTGTGGACGACGAGAGGTGGCAGGAGAAGGGGCAATGAAACTAGAAGGGTCTGGAAGTTCGGGGATGGGGCTTGACACATGAGAGGCTTGAGACGCACTGGAAGGGTGAGACAATCCTGACATTACAGACACATTGGGAGGTGAAGGGGGAGGAATGCTAAGAGTCCTCTGGTTTTTTTTTTCTGTTGTTTTTTTTTTGGTTTGCCTGGTTGGGGGAGGTCTTGGTGGGCTCATATGGCGTGGCGTGGTGGCGGGTGACCTGTCAGGGTCCGGCTGCACTGTGTCAGAGTCCATAGTGCTCGTAGATCGTGCAGCCATGCCAGAGTCCATAGTGCTCATAGAGCATGCAGCCATGCCAGAGTCCATAGCGCTCGTAGAGCTTGCAGCCATGCCAGAGTCCATAGCGCTCATAGAGCTTGCAGCCATGCCAGAGTCCATAGCGCTCGTAGAGCGTGCAGCCATGCCAGAGTCCATAGCACTCGTAGAGCATGCAGCCATGCCAGAGTCCATAGTGCTTGTAGAGCGGAAGGCCATGCCAGGGTCCTGCTGCATCGTGGAGGTGGCGGTACGAAAGGCCATGCCAGGGTCCTGCTGCATCGTGGAGGTGGCGGTACAGAAGGCCATGCCAGCGTCCTGCTGCATCGTGGAGGTGGCGGTACGGAAGGTCATGCCAGGGTCCTGCTGCATCGTGGAGGTGGTGGTATGGAAGGCCATGCCAGGGTCCTGCTGCATCGTGGTGTCAGTGGAGGAGGTCCAAGCAGGAGCAGCGGATGTCATGGTGGTGGCGGTGGGATGTCCAACTGCACTCGGCATGGTGGTGGTGCTGTAGTGGTGTCCGGCTGTGGAAGGAATTGAGGTGGCCGTGCAGTGGGATGCAGCAGAGGTCGGAATTGAGGACAATCGTGACAGTGAAGGCACAGGTGGATATGCCCCCACTGTCTGCTGGAAATACCGACTCTGCTGCATAGCCTGCACGTAAGCAGCATTGCAGGCTTGCATGACACTCAGCTGGAGATCAGGAGTAAGGTGTTCCGACATGCCCTGCTCAATTTGATTAAAAAAATGATGTGCTGGCCTTGGAGGTCGGCTTTCACTTGATCAAGGCTTTTGCTGACCTCCTGGATACGTGCATTCAAGAGGTTATGTGAAACATCCATTCGGTCACCCAAAGCCTTGATTGCTTAGTGTAAAACCGAGCTCAAGTGCAAAAACTGGGGCATGAGTGACCTGTCCGAAGCCCTCTGCCGCTGCCGGGAGGAGCCCAAAAAAAAGGGGGCAGTGGAATAGGACTGCGAAAGGGGAAGACCTGATGGACCAGCTCCCTGGTCTCCAGTTAGTGTGGAAGGCCCACTTGCTGCTGCGCTGCTTGATGGCTGGGACGGGTCCGTGGCTGTCGGATGAAGGACCGCTCCAGAACCTGGGCCAACAGTAGTGCTGTATGTGCTGTGAAAAAAGGAAAAAGAAAATTACTATCAAAAATTTAACAGACGCAAAATCCTGTGGAATGCAAAAATACAGATTATGGCAATACAATACAACCTAATGTTCGTGATAAATACTTACGTTCTCTGTGCAAGGACCGGTCTTAAAAATGACAGAACGCAATGGTATTTGTAGCGTCTGATCCTTGCTCCTGAACCACTGGGAACACGGCTCTCTTGACGCAGGTCCTTGTTGAAGCGGTCCTTCATCGAACGCCAACATGTTTTGACTTTGGATACCGTTAAAAAAATGTTGGTCAGAAAAAGTACTTTTGGCCGTGCTCACACAACTGTGTGTGATGAGAGAAACTCCAGAAAGTTTCTTTCATCACACACAGTCGAGTGAGCACGGCCAAGGTCTCTGCTGCTTCACACTGCAGTGCAATACTTACCAAATGCAGCTCGGACCCGTGTCGGGGCATTGTTCCAGCCATCCCACATCGCTTGGGCCACCTCATTCCATAACCGCCGGATCATCACGTTGTTTGAGTGCAGTGGATCCCGGGTGTCCCACAACGGGACTCTCTCCTGGACCAGGTGGATGAGGAGGTCATTCTCGATAAGATCATCCTCCCGTTGTGAAACCTAAAAATTAAAGAAAGTCATTACAGTTTGCTCAATTAACTGTATGTGCTGTGAAAAAAGGAAAAAGAAAATTACTATCAAAAATTTAACAGACGCAAAATCCTGTGGAATGCAAAAATACAGATTATGGCAATACAATACAACCTAATGTTCGTGATAAATACTTACGTTCTCTGTGCAAGGACCGGTCTTAAAAATGACAGAACGCAATGGTATTTGTAGCGTCTGATCCTTGCTCCTGAACCACTGGGAACACGGCTCTCTTGACGCAGGTCCTTGTTGAAGCGGTCCTTCATCGAACGCCAACATGTTTTGACTTTGGATACCGTTAAAAAAATGTTGGTCAGAAAAAGTACTTTTGGCCGTGCTCACACAACTGTGTGTGATGAGAGAAACTCCAGAAAGTTTCTTTCATCACACACAGTCGAGTGAGCACGGCCAAGGTCTCTGCTGCTTCACACTGCAGTGCAATACTTACCAAATGCAGCTCGGACCCGTGTCGGGGCATTGTTCCAGCCATCCCACATCGCTTGGGCCACCTCATTCCATAACCGCCGGATCATCACGTTGTTTGAGTGCAGTGGATCCCGGGTGTCCCACAACGGGACTCTCTCCTGGACCAGGTGGATGAGGAGGTCTTTCTCGATAAGATCATCCTCCCGTTGTGAAACCTAAAAATTAAAGAAAGTCATTACAGTTTGCTCAATTAACAGAAGGAAAAGAAAGAAAAAAGATGCTGAGAAATGGCATGAATAGTAAAGTCAACATACAAAAGTATTCCACAAGAAAAAAGTAAAGAAATAAGAATGGAAAGAAAGGAAGATTCAAGAATATTACACTGAGGACAATCAGCCTTGTATACATCTATACATACCCGCTGCCGTCTTGCCACCGGACCTTGACTCCGCTGCTCCTGCCCTGTCTCTGCCACAGTAGAAGAGCTCTAAAAAAAGAAAAATTTTAATTGTCACATGTGTCGATGTGACAGTGAATACTTACCAATCTGACGAGGCAAGTACTCACCTCACTAACATGATCCACTTCCGACTGTCCTGGTCGAAACTCCTCACCAGATGAAGAATCCGAAGACATTCTGATGCATGTAGAAAGAAAGAAATTGCAGAAATTAGGACATGTAGAGACAGAAAATAGAAAATAAAGGCATTGGCTAGGATATACTCACATTGTTCAGAGGCTTGTTTGCTCCAAGGTGCTGTGGTCCGTCTGCTCTGCTTGGCTGTCCGCTGTGGGCCGTCTGCTCTGCTTGGCTGTCCACTGTGGTCCGTCTGCTCTGCTTGGCTGTCTGCTGAGAAGTGACCTGCAACTGTCCACACCCTCCCTTTTATCACCTTGATGGTGGGGGGTGGCTTATCAGTGTCTAGACATGTTTTTCTCAATTGAAACGCATGCGTTCAAAAACGCAACCAAACGCATGTGCTAAAAAATGCATGCGTTTACATAGACAGCAATGCGTTTTTTGGTCGCAATCCTTGCGCAATCGATCGCATGCATTTCCTGGTGGCAGATAGACGCCTCTAGAAATTACTACATGTTGCATTTCCGCGCCAAGCCGCAAACGACGAGATGACGCATGCGTCCTCAAACGCGGCAAAACGCGAACCAAAAAAAAGCATTCGTTTTTAATGTTAAATATAGGAAAACATGAAGCATGCGTTTATATGCGGTACAAACGCTGCGGCATCAAACGCAAATGTGAAACCAGCCTTAGATGGTCTGCAGGCAGCACGTTGCATTTGCAGAGCCCCTGATGTACCTAAACAGTAGAAACCCCCCACAAGTGACCCCATATTGGAATCTAGACCCCCCAAGGAACTTATCTAGATGTGTTGTGAGAACTTTGAACCCCCAAGTATTTCACTACAGTTTATAACGCAGAGCCGTGAAAATAACAAATAATTTTTGTCCCACAAAAATGCTTTTTTAGCCCCCCAAATTTTTATTTTCCCAATGCGCGATCCTTCCCTATACTGCCGGAACACTGCGATCATGTTTGATCGCAGTGTGTCGGGGGTAATGTGCCGGGGACGGTCCATGAGCGCTCCTGGCAGATAGTGCCGGATTTCAGCTGCGATAGTCTGCGATCCCTGACGTACTATTCCGTCGGTGGGCATACGGGCCCACCCCACCTCAACGGGATAGTACGTCTAATGTCAGAAAGGGGTTAAGTAAGAAAAGTGATATGATTGTGAATAGTTAAAGAATTAACCTGGTTGGTTGTGTTATTGCTGTTTCAGTTTAAAAAACTGCAGAATCATGAACTAAGCATGATCAAAACTTTCCTGTACATAGTTGGCACCTCTTTAGGTGATCTCTACTGGTTTTACGTGGAACCGTTAAACAAACTGTTGCTAATGTTTGCCTTAACCCCTTCATGACCCCAGCTTTTTTCGGTTTTGCGTTTTCATTTTTCGCTCCCCTCCTTCCCAGATCCATAACTTTTTTTATTTTCCATCAATATAGCCATGTAAGGGCTTATTTTTTGCGGGACAAGTTGTACTTTTGAAAGACATCATTGGTTTTTGCATGTCATGTACTAGAAAACGGGAAAAAAATTCCATGTGTGGTGAAATTGCAATCCGACACTTGTTTTTTGTTTGGCTTTTTTGCTAGGTTCACTAAATGCTAAAACTGATCTGCCATTATGATTCTCCAGGTCATTATGAGTTCATAGGCACCAAACATGTCTATGTTATTTTTTATCTAAGTTGTAAAAAAAAAAATCCAAACTTTGCTAAAAAAAAATGTAAAAAAAATTGTGCAATATTCCGATACCCGTAGAGTCTCCATTTTTCGTGATCTGGGGTTAGGTGAGGGCTTATTTTTTGCACGCCGAGCTGATGTTTTTAATTATACCATTTGGTGCAGATACGTTCTTTTGGTCGCTCGTTATTGCATTTTAATGCAATGTCGCGGTGACCAAAAAGCAGAATTCTGGCGTTTCAAATTTTTTTCTCTCTAACTTGTTCAACGATCAGGTTAATCCTTTTTTAATTGATAGATTGGGCTATTCTGAACATGGCAATACCAAATATATATATATATATTTTTTATTGTTTTATTTTGAATGGGGCGAAAGGGGGGTGATTTAAACTTACATTTTTTGTAGTTTTTCCATATTTTTCAAAACTTTTTTTTTACTTTTGCAATACTTCAATAGCCTCCATGGGAGGCTAGAAGCTGGCATAGCCTGATCGGCTTTGCTACATAGAAGCGATGCTCAGATCGCTCCTATGTAGTAGATTTACTGCATTGCTATGAACGCCGACCACAGGGTGCCGCTCACAGCAATCCAGCATCAACAACCATAGAGGTCTTCAATAGACCTCTGGTTGTCATGCCGATGCATCGCTGACCCCCAATCATGTGACGGGGGTCAGCGATGCGCTCATTTCCGGCCCAATGGCTGGAAGCGCTAGTTAAATGGTGCTGTCAGCATTTGACAGCGGCATTTAACTAGTTAATAGCGGCGGGTGAATTGTGATTCCACCCACCGCTATTGCGGGCACATGTCAGCTGTTCAAAACATCTGATATGTCCCGGCTTTGATGCGGGCTCACCGCCGGAGCCCGCATCAAAGCGGGGGTTTTGACCTCGGACATACTATCCCATCCGTGATCAGAAAGGGGTTAAAAGTTAATTTGTTTTACAGTTACCTGAAGAAAAACCATCTGGCAAGGCTGAAGACCAGGTCAGGATGTTACGCCTTGTAGCCCACCCAAAACCTACTTTTGGGGTTTATGACGGGTCCTCCGCATCGTTGCTGCTGTTGTAGTGTTGAAGGACTTGAATATTATTTTCACTTTTGACTGCACTATTTCAATATAGGAAAATGTTGACTTGTTGCACTTGTTAATAAAGTGATAATATTTATTATGGTTAGTGAAGTTGGCTAGCACTGTATTTTATATGCCAGATAGTTGATGTACAGTATGCGTAAGTGATAACTACGTAAATAGTAAGAAACTAAAAAATGACAGTGTTTGGCCCCCTTAGGCTGCTGTCATACATCAGGTTTTTTGTTTCAGGCTAATTCCGGCTCTTCCGTGGAAAACCGGAATCGGAATAGTGTGAAACCGGATCCGGTTTTTCCCCCATTGACTTGTATTAGCGCCGGATTGCGCCAGATGGCCTAGCGTTCCTTCCGGTTTGATGCCGGATCTGGTGGACAATCGAATCCGGCGTCTGAAAAAAACATCTACTGTAGCGTTTTTTGTCAGCGGCGAAAAAGCCGGAAGGGCCGGATCCGGCATTTCCGGCTTTTTTCGCCAATGCATGTCTATGGACGCCGGATAGCGCCGGATCCAGAAAATGGCGGATCCGGCGGCCTGATCCGGCTTTTTACACTGAGCATGCTCAGAAACTATGGGCCTGCCCCCAGGACTATATATAAAGCAATGCCATTGAGGCCTTCACTCATTTCCAGCCATACTGCCAGCCAGAGAGACCACAAGAGAGAGCGGAGCCAGCTATAAACCTGCCACAGAGGCCTGCCAGCTAGAACCTGCCACAGAGCCCAGCCAGCTACCTGCCACAGAGCCCAGCCAGCTCTCCTGCCACAGAGGCCTGCCAGCTCTCCTGCCACAGAGCCCAGCCAGCTCTCCTGCCACAGAGCCCAGCCAGCTCTCCTGCCACAGAGCCCAGCCAGCTCTCCTGCCACAGAGGCCTGCCAGCTACCTGCCACAGAAGCCTGCCAGCCGCCTGCCACAGAGGCCTGCCAGCTAGCCGTACCAGAGCAGACATGTCTTCTTCTGGTAGCCCTCCTCCCGGTTGGCAGCGCACTGAGGTAAATATGTTACATGAATTTGCTCTCTTGCTCCCTATCTGTCGTGTGTCTGGGTGTGTCTGTGTGTGTGTCTGTGTGTGTGTCTGTGTGTGTGTGTGTGTCTGTGAATGCATGTCTGTGTGTGTATATTAATGTATTTTGTCATTTTGAATCTTTGTAGGAAGCTGCTGAAGCAGCTGCCATAGTCCAAGAGGTGCTCCCCAAAGAAGAGGGAAGGGATGGAGAAAGACATGGAGAGGGTTCACAATTGGTATGTTTCTTTCATGTATTGCGGAACCACAACCTAACACTACACACAACACTAGATACTTACAGATAGAACACAACACATACAAACTGATACATTCAGACATCACACAACACATAAAAAACTTATCATTATAGATATCACATGGTACACAACACATAGAAAGGCTACCTACAAGCACAAAATTTTTGTTTTTTTTCTTCTAGAGTTCGGATTCTGGTGCTCAATCGAGAGGTCCTTCCAGTGGCTCCCAGGGTCGTCGGCGTGAGAGTAGTGGCAGCCGTTGTCGTGTAAGATTTTATTTTACCTTTTTTTTTGGGTGGTTTTCTATGTTTACAATTTTGTGTTAATTTATTTTTCCCTTTTTTATAACAGGTTTCACAGCATGCTCCTGATTCTGACGGTGAGGAGGTCGGCCATGACATTGACCTCCTCATCGATCTTGTCCGAGACAGGGAGCCGCTGTGGAATATGGGTGACCGCCGCCATGCTGATGTCACAATGACCCATCGACTCTGGGAGCAAATCTGCAAAGAACTTATATCGAGATGGGAGGACCTTGATGTTCAGGCCCAGAATCAAGAACGTAAGTATCCACAGTTCAGTTTTGTTGATGCATTCTAAGTATTGTTTCTAACCACGTTGTGTTTCTCCTTTATTAACAGGTGAGAGGATTGTGAAAAGGTGGCGGTCGATCAGGGATCGCTTTAAGAAGGAGTTCAACAAAGAGATGCGGGCCCCAAGTGGATCTGGAGGACGCAGGAGCAAATACAAGTATGCCCGAGCCCTGTCGTTCCTCAGGTCAACGATGGTGACACGAAGGTAAATATTACCCACCACATGCACTAACAAATGTCTAAACCTCTTTTGCTCTTTCAGCCAGGGCCATGGTATGACAGTATATTAGTTGTTTGTTTTTCTCTTTTGTTCCACAGCACCGTCGCGAGCACTCGGGAGCCTGCAGCACAGATGAACCCTTCTGTGGCGATCCCTCAGGAGGCCGCCACCGAGGGACACTTTGACATTGAGGAACCCTCTGCACCTTCCCACTCATCAGATCCCTCTGTCCCATCCACAAGCGCTGGAGCATCCTGGTCGGTTCCATTACATGTATCTGCTGGTGAGGATATATCGTTTCCTGTACCCCACCCCTCTGCTGCAGCCATCTCTAGTACACCTGTAGCATCGGGGCGCCTTCGGCAGAGGGGTCAGGTACAGAGTTATGCGCCCGAGTTCTTACACCTGAACGCATCATTCCAGAACTGTCTGAAAGTTTTGTCCGAGCAAATGGCTGCAGGTTTTAATTTTATAAATAAAAGTATACTCGAGATGCATACACTTCTGGTAACGATGCATTCAGAGGCAAGACAGTCACCGAACAATACTTTTTTCCAGTCAGTGCTTGAGCAAATGGAGACGCTATCTGCTTCTCAGCAGATGCAAGTAATGGAATCCTGCCAGTCTACTCTAGCGCTCATTGCCTCAAGAGCTGAGACTCTTGCCACCCATGCTGCAACTGCCCCCCTTCCTCCACTGTCCATCACTACAGCCACTACCATCCTCCTGACCAGTACGACCAACCTGCCCATGCCCCATCCCACCAACCTCACCCACATCGTGCCTGTGCCCCGTTCCACCAGCCACAACACTTCCAGCGTTCCTGTGCCCCTTCCCACCAGCCACACTACCAGCGTCCTGCCCGTGCCCCTTCCCACCAATATGATGATCCCGACCCATACCACTTCTCATCCATGCCTCCTCTTCCTGGCCACTACCACCAGCCTGTTTCACCTCCTTCCCAACCCTCTTCTCCACCCATCACTGCTTCTGCCTCCCAATCCTCCCAAAACATCACCTACACCCCTCCACCCTACCAAATTCCTAACCCCAATCCCACTTTCTTGCCCATCCGGTCAATTGCCTTCTCCACTCCTTCACCACTACCTATTGATCCTTCCCCACCACCAACACATTCCTCTCTCCACACTCCCACTGTTGAAGTGTCCCTATCCGACAGCCCCTCCAGCACTATCTCCACCCCGACTTATTCCAATCTTTAGTTTGTTTTGTACGCTGTGAAATTTATTTATTTATTTTTTTCCAAATTAAAGTTGGGTTTGGATATTGTAAAGAAATTTTTTTAATAAAAGTTTGTTGTTTACAGCTATCTTGTATTTATTCTTTATAAGGTATAGATTAACACACTTTGGATAAACAAGGTTTATTGATCAGAGGTAAAATATTTTGGGTACAACCCAAACTGATGCACAACTTGGGTAAAAGGTAAAACCAAACATTTACACATCTTGGGTAAAATGTAAAACCAAATGGGTACACAACTTGGGTAAAAGGTAAAACCAAACAGATACACATCTTGGGTAAAAGGTAAAACCAAACAGGTACACGACATGGGTAAAAGGTGAAAAAGTTACTAGGTTCAAGACAAATTGTTTAAACTCTCTCATCCTGCCAGTGTATTCTTCCTTCGGGTGAAATAAAATATTCTGCAAAGTGATCCCGTATTCTGGAAACAGTGGCAGAACTTCTGTACGTTTGGTTGCTGTAATCAGCCAAGGTGGTTTCGGAAGAGTGGTCCTCAATGGAAAGCTGTTCCTTGGATATAACATAATTGTGTAGGACAACACACGCTTTCACTACCTCATCCACAGTGTCTGTCTTCAAGTTAATGGATGTCAGGAGAACTCTCCATTTGGCGGTTAAGATCCCAAACGCACACTCCACCATTCTAAGTGCACGTGTGAGTCTGTAGTTGAAAATTATTTTAGTATTGTTTAAACCACGGCTGGAGTAAGGTTTCAAAAGATGTTCTGAAAGCTGAAAAGCTTCATCTCCAACACAAACAAAAGGCATTGGTGGCTCAGATGTTTCAGGCAGTGGTCTGGGGGGGGGAATTGAAAGGTTTGTCCATACAAATGCCGTCCCATAGAAGACAGTTTGAAAACTTGAGAATCATTAGAGCGGCCATACGCCCCAATATCCGCCGCTACAAATGTGTAATCCGCATCGGCGATGGCCATCAGCACGATGGAAAAGTACTATTTGTAGTTGAAAAACTGAGATCCAGAACCAGCCGGTTTCACGATACGGATGTGTTTCCCATCCACCGCGCCCAAGCAATTGGGAAACTGACACACTTCCTGGAATCTGTCAGCAACTTCCAACCATGTCTGCATTGTGGGATGTGGAATGAATTCGTCGTGCAGAGAGTCCCACACAGCACGGCAAGTGTGTCTCACTATTCCAGATATGGTTGAAATGCCCAGTCTGAACTGAAAATGTAGTGAAGACAGGGATTCACCAGTTGCTAGGAATCTGTGAACAAAAGCAAGGCAGAAATTACTGCAAATTCAAAATGTCAATCAATGAAAGTGCGCTACAAGAGTAGATGCAAAAAGAATGCTTACCGAAGAGTGACCATCAGACGCTCAGCTGGTGTAATGGAGAATCTGCAATAGGTATCACTCCTTCTTATTAGATGTTCAACCCTCTCCACCAATACATCAAAGTTCTCAGCTTTCATCCGCACCTAGCTGAAAAACTTGTCAGGGTCTCCTCGTAGCTCCATGTATAAAGTAGAAAAGACTCCCCGCGTCATTCTCTGTGCCGTGATGGGGTGGATCCACAAACGGCGTCGGCGCAGACACATGACACGCTGTCTCTCTCGCTCCTTCTCAATAACAATTGCTTTCAATCGATTCGCCTCCAAGATGAAATCCACGTTGTTCTGCAGAATCTTCGCAATAATGCCATCCATCTAGCTCTGTATCTTGCTCCTCTCAAACCTGTCACAGATGGGCTGTAGGAACACTGTATATATAGTTTTCAGCGGGCCAATCACCTTTTTAGCCTTTCAGGGGGCGTTTCTAGAAACCGGATCCGTCAAAAACCGGATGGAAAACCGGACGAAACGGATGACAACTTGATAGAACGGATCCGGTTTCTTGCCGGATCCGGACACCTGATCCGGCTACAAACCGGATCCATTCCATCAGGTTTTAGCTAATTACGCCGGATCTGACGCTGCGGCGCAACGCCGGAACCGGCATGCGGTGAAAAAACTGATGTGTGAAAGCAGCCTTAAAAATAGTCTGGGTGAAATGGTGGATAAGGATGAGGAAAAAGACAATATGCCAAATGACTTTTTTTCATCAGTATTTACACAAGAAAATTCCATGGCAGACAATATGATCAGTGATAACAAAAATTTCCCAATAAGTGTCGCCTGCTTAACCCAGCAGAAAATACGTCGGCGTCTAAAAATCACTAAAATTGACAAATCTCCGGGCCCGGATGGGATACACCCCCGACTACTGCAGGAATTAAGTACAGTCATTGATAGACCATTATGTTTAATCTTTAAAGAGTCCATAATAACAGGGTCTGTACCACAGGACTGGCGCATAGCAAATGTGGTGCCAATATTAAAAAAGGGGACAAAAACTGAACTCGGAAATTATAGGCCAGTAAGCTTAACCTCTACTGTGGGTAAAATCCTGGAGGGCATTCTAAGGGATGCTATACTGGAGTATCTGAAGAGGAATAACCTCATGACCCAATATCAGCATGGGTTTACTAGGGACTGTTCCTGTCAGACAAATCTGATCAATTTCTATAAAGAGGTAAGTTCCGGACTGGACCAAGGGAACCCAGTGGACATAGTGTACATGGTCTTTTCAAAAGCTTTTGATACGGTGCCACACAAAAGGTTGATACATAAAATGAGAATAATGGGGATAGGGGAAAATATGTGTAAGTGGGTTAAGAGCTGGCTCAGGGATAGGAAGCAAAGGGGGGTTATTAATGGAGCACACTCGGACTGGGTCGCGGTTAGCAGTGGGGTACCACAGGGGTCAGTATTGGGCCCTCTTCTTTTTAACATATTTATTAATGATCTTGTTGGGGGTATACAGAGTGGAATTTCAATATTTGCAGATGACACTAAACTCTGCAGGGTAATCAATACAGAGGAGAACAATTTTATATTACAGGATGAGTTATGTAAACTAGAAGCTTGGGCTGATAAATGGCAAATGAGCTTTAATGGGGATAAATGTAAGGTCATGCACTTGGGTAGAAGTAATAAGATGAATTACTATGTGCTTAATTCTAAAACTCTGGGCAAAACCGTCAATGAAAAAGACCTGGGAGTATGGGTGGATGACAAACTCACATTTAGTGGCCAGTGTCTGGCAGCTGCTACAAAGGCAAATAAAATAATGGGATGCATTAAAATAGGCATAGATGCTCAAGAGGAGAACATGATTTTACCTCTATACAAGTCACTAGTTTGACCACACTTAGAATACTGTGTACAGTTCTGGTCTCCGGTGTATAAGAAAGACATAGCTGAACTGGAGCGGGTGCAGAGAAGAGCGACCAAGGTTATTAGAGGACTGGGGGGTCTGCAATACCAAGATAGGTTATTACACTTGGGGCTATTTAGTTTGGAAAAACGAAGGCTAAGGGGTGATCTTATGTTAATGTATAAATATATGAGGGGACAGTACAAAGACCTTTCTGATGATCTTTTTAATCATAGACCTGAGACAGGGACAAGGGGGCATCCTCTACGTTTGGAGGAAAGAAGGTTTAAGCATAATAACAGATGCGGATTCTTTACTGTAAGAGCAGTGAGACTATGGAACTCTCTGCCGTATGATGTTGTAATGAGTGATTCATTAATTAAATTTAGGGGGGACTGGATACCTTTCTTGAAAAGTATAATGTTACAGGGTATATATACTAGATTCCTTGTTAGGGTGTTGATCCAGGGAACTAGTATGATTGCCGTATGTGGAGTCGGGAAGGAATTTTTTTCCCCAGTGTGGAGCTTACTCTTTGCCACATGGTTTTTTTTTGCCTTCCTCTGGATCAACATGTTAGGGCATGTTAGGTTAGGCTATGGGTTGAACTAGATGGACTTAAAGTCTTCCTTCAACCTTAAAGGGAACCTGTCACCCCGTTTTTTCAATATGAGGTAAAAATAGTGTTCAATAGGGCCTGAGCTATGCTGTACAATAGTGCCTTTATTATCCCCTGATTCCCCACCTTTGCTGCCAAAATATCTTAGTAAAGTCGCCGTTTTCGGCTGTCAATCTCGCAGGTCTGGTCAAATGGGCGTGGTGAAATCGCTGTTTCTCCCCCATCTCTTGCTTTTTTTCCCGGCGTTGGCGTAGTGGTTCGCGCATGCGCAACTGCCGAATGGGAAGCCCCGGGAAGCAGAGCACTGCATCTGCACACGTGCGGCCTCAGGAAGATGGCCGCCGCCACCGATAAACCGGTGAATAGTGCAGATCGCGCTCTTTGTCTGCCGCTGCGCAGTGCATTCGGCAGTTGCGCATGCGCGAACCACTACGCCAACGCCGGGAAGAAAAGCAAGAGGTGGGGGAGAAACAGCGATTTCACCACGCCCATTTGACCAGACCTGCGAGATTGACAGCCGAAAATGGCGACTTTACTAAGGTGTTTTGGCAGCAAAGGTGGGGAATCAGGGGATAATAAGGCACTATTGTACAGCACAGCTCAGGCCCTATTGAACACTATTTTTACCTCATATTGAAAAAACGGGGTGACAGGTTCCCTTTAATAACTATGTTACTATGTTCACGCATTATCCCCATACTGACTACTAAAATGTCTTCCGCTATCTCACCCCAGTTATAATAAATCTTTGGAAGAGCACAAAGAGACACACACAGACATGCAGAAGCACACATATACACACGAGGACACGTACACAAGTGCGTGCAGACATGCACTCTCAGACCCACACACACACTTGCAGATTGCACACATGCAGAAATTGGGACACACATACATGCAGGCAAGCGCACTTAGGCCACGTTCACATGTTCAGTATTTTACCTCAGTATTTGAAAGCCAAAACCAGGAGAGGGTGATAAATGCAGAAGTGGTGCATATGTTTCTATTATACATTTCCTCTGACTGATCCATTCCTGGTTTTGGCTTGCAAATACTGAGGTAAAATGCTGACCAAATACTGAACGTGTGAATGTGGCCTAACACACACACAAAAAGGCACACAGTCATGCTCATACACACAGATACACACAAAAATTCATGCTCAGACAAGCACACACACAAAATGTGGAAATACACACACGTAAAGACACATACACAAAAACGCACACGTAGACACAAGCACAACCAGGGAGACACGCACACACACAGACATGCAGACACTCATCGGCACGCATGCACAGAAATGCATACGTAGCCACAGACATGCAAACACTCAAAGACATACACACACACAAAAGCATATGTAAATTCAGATGCGTGAACGCAGACACACACAAAAATGCCTATGCAGACACGCACCAGACATACATGCGCGCACATACATACACACATATACGTACACACACAAGCATACACACACAGGACTTTGGAGGAAGACACATGTGGTGTCGAAACATGTCGTCCATAAGGGATTGAATGTATGCAATATTGTAACTGAAGAAATCTGGAACTTTTTAATGGATAAATAAAAGGTATATTTTACTCTACCATTGGACTGATCGCTGGAAAAACAAAATTTTTTTTCTTTACATGTGTGGATTTGTCCCCCAATCCGTTTTCCGTGCAAACTGTAACCACAGGTTGGATGTATTCCTGTTTCTTCAAAGCGGCAAGCTGACTTTGCCAAAAACTCTTGTGGCGCCCCTAGGGGTATTTGCCACAAAAATAGTTATTGACACCAAATGCAAATATTAAAATAGCAAGACTGCACTACCATCTCCGGCCAGAAGGGGGAGCTCCAGAGACTCCCCTTGATCTATTCTGGTCTGAGAAAAGGACTGGCAGTTGGGTTGAGGAGCTGAAAGTGAGAGGTCGTATAACTGAACTCCTAACAGCCCTATGACGGATTATAGGCCCGTGATACCCATAGTAGGAAAAGAGGAATAGAGAAAAAGGACATTGTGAGAACCGGGTAGCAATAACCTCTACCCAGAATAGGCGCAGAGACGGATACCGGATCCGTGGCTATATTCATTATATATAATACAGCAACCGGAAGGAAGTGAGGTGATATCAGCTTCACCAGGGTAAGACGCAGCAACAGACACAGAGTTCAGCGGTACTCCCAGAGGGGGTAGGCCGACAAAAAAAGGACTCGGGTTGTCCATCGAACCAGAGCACAGAAGAGACAGATTGGGTCGGCAGCCAGTTCACAAACAGCAGCAGGGCCATACAGAAACTGCGCATAATAAGAGGTGGAAATCCTGACAGGGTCAAAGTAATTCAGAGTTCTTAAACAGACTCCGGTGACAGTATTGGTTGCAAATCCCTTTTTGTTGAAGTAAACTGGTTAAACGTTTCAGTGCCTCAGTCTTTCATTTGGACAATAGCCATCGATCCAGGATCGGGGTCATCACATCTGAGAGGACCTGCTGCTGATCAAGTAAGTGTCTGAGGTCACAGCACCGGGTCAAGCCACTAGTGACATCCCCCTCAAGAGACGGACCTCATTGATCTGGTGCTGGGTACCTCGGTCTCCCGGGCGTCACACTCTAATATATATATATATATATATACACACACACACACACACACACACACACAGGCATATACACACGCAGGCATATACACACACAAGCACAGGCATATGTACATGCACACAGGCTTATATATACATGCACACAGGAGGCATATATACACACACACAGGCATATATACACGCACACAGGCATATATACATGCACACAGGCATATGTACATGCACACAGGAGGCATATATACACACACACAGGAAGCAAATGTACATGCACACAGACATACACACACACACACACACACACATTTGGGAACACTCACCCAGAAAAACATGTATTGCACTTTAGAGTCAGGCAGCAGCCCAAGCTGTAGCCAGCGCTTCCAGGGAGGGTGTCATAACTCAGTCGGCATTAGGACAGGACAGCAGGAAACAGGAGAGCACAGTGCGGTGTCACCTGACACTGCTGCTATAGCAAGGCACAGAGAAGAACAGCGGGAAAGCAGACCGCGTGTCACCGTCCACAAAGAATGTCAACATCCTCATGAATCCTGATCATGAGGGACAGTGAGAGCGTTGCTGCAGCAGGGTCAAAGTATGTGCGCACGGCCCTTCATAACATTAGGAGGCGCAAAGGGCCCGCGTTTTAAATGATTTGCGCTCCCTAAAGGCACCACAACTTAGTCTCTCAATCATCGGGGACCATCGGACAATTCCCCGGTATCCCGCCAGGCCAGTCCGACCCTGTATGTAATAGTGCATTGTGGTGTGTAAAAAAATTAATGCTTCACATGTGTTAGGAAATTCCTTTTATATTTCCAAGTTTAGGAACAGACAAGTGAAATTAATCCCATTCAGGAGCTGAACCTGCTCCATACCAGGCAGATGATGGAAGCGCTACACAGCCGGAGTCTGCCTTTAACAGCAGTGATCAGAGCTCGCCTTGATTGCTGCTGACAGCAGCATTTAGCCGGTGCATGCACTCACCAGCTCCCATCAGCCCCCTGTGACACAGTTGCAGGGTGCTGATGGGTGGCCATCTGTTGCTGCCATGTTGCTCATTCTATGAAGCCCAGCCTGAGGTTGGGCTCCTTGGAAGATGTTACAATCAAAGTGCAGGGATGTTATTACAGTAATGGCCGGAGCTGAAGCCGCCCCTCCCCCTGCGGCGTAAGGGTAGGCACATCATGACCATGGGATGGAGGGAGGGGTTAAATTTTAGAGGTGGGGGATTAAGGGGAATTTTGAGCTTAAACTAGCGGTGGGGGGTGTGGTCTGGTCAGTTCCCGCTCTCTGGGCAACGAGTGTGGACTTACCATGGCCACTGTGGACGTTATCCTGGAGAGCCTGAGGGCTGCGGCAGCGGTGCACCCTCCAGGCTGGCTTGAGCAGCAGGTGTCCGGCATCTTAGGGAGCGGTGTGACAGCAGCGGCGTCGGGGTCTCCGGTGAGGCGCTCTCGCCAGACCAGGCCTCCAGTTCGCCTGTCTCCCGATTCAGCTCCCCGGGCCCCCCATCGGCGCAGGAGCCCCTCCAGGGACCCTCCAGGCCGGGCGCCTTTGAGTAGCGGTGCCAGCAGGCCCCAGCCTGGGAGGAATCCTACTGCCAGGCGGGGTCCATCGGCGGCTGCACGGCCTTCGCCTCGCAGCATCAGGGGTGGCGGAGCCAGTGCGAGTTGGGCAGCGCTTGAGGCCTAACATGTCGGGGGGCCGTGGCGGCGATGCTCCTGCCGCGCGGCCTGCCTCTGTCTCACCTACACTCGGGCGGGGGAGCAGCTCGGATGCGGGTGGCCCTGCACGTCCGGGAGTGGGGCTGACCCCTGTCGCTACAGCAGGGTCTATCCCTGCAGCGGGCGTGTGGACACAGTGGTGGCCTCACTCCTCGTGGATGGGGGCCCAGCCTTATGGGCAGCAGCAGCACAGCGGCAGCCGTCTGGGACACAGCAGGCTGCGTTTAACTCTCCTCGGCCTTCGTCGTCACAGCAGGATTCCTGTCAGACCCCTCGTCGGCAGTCGGCTTCCGATGGCATGGACCTTCATGGACAGCAGCGTCTGGATCCCGGGACTCCGGCTGGGGGGATCACAGCTCCCTCACAGCCTGGTGAGTTTGTGTCTTTGTCTTTAGTACCTTTACAGCATTTGACCTCTCCTGCGGTCGCAGGGCGATTCTGTGATAGGTTTTGGGGTTGGGGGTAGGGCTGGGTCCGATGTGGGGGATGTCGGAGCGGTGTTAGCGAACGTGAGGGATTTGGTGCGGTTGGAGAGGGGCATGAGTGATCAGCGGCACTTGGTGGCGTGGATGGGGTCACAGAGGGTTTCGGGAGTAAGCGAAGTGTCGTCGGGCCCCTGGGCGCCTGTTTCGGTTTCGGTTCAGATGGAGAAAGAGAAGGAGTGTCGTATTCATTTGGATGACAGGGCTCACGGGGAAGTCTATGTTTGTTTTGAGGGCCCTTTGGGGGCGCATCTTAAGAAAGAGGTGAAGGAAAAAATTCTGAAGGATGAGTATGTTGAAATATTTTTGCTGCTCCCGTTAGAGAAATTTAACTTGGATAAGGGGAAGAAAGAGGACAGCAAGAAGGAGGAGGAAAAACGTAGGTGGCGGTTGATTCCTCAGACTTTCATAAATTGGCTGCAGGTGTTTGCCATTTTGGCAAGCGTAATTGGGGAGAAAGCGCCGGAGAATTGTTCGGGCTTGTTTTGCTACATGGACTCTATTGGGGAGGCGCATACGGTTTATGGTGGGCAAGCGTGGTTGAGATACGACGAGCAATTCCGACAGCGGAAGGCTATTCGTCCAACTCTTCGCTGGGACCAAAAGGATATCGGGCTCTGGCTGCGTGTAATGGTGCAGTATAAGTTTGGTTATTCCTTTCAGGGGGGGGCCGGTAGTTCCGGTCAAAGTAGTCAGTCCAGTTCGGCTGGTGCGTCAGGACAGTCCAGTCAGTCAGGGGGTCACAAAGCGGGTTTATGTTGGCAATTCAACGATGGGCAGTGCAAGTTCGGGGTTAATTGCAAATTCAAGCATTTGTGTTCCCACTGCAGTGGCTCTTCCCACGGGGCCTCAAAATGCTTTAAAAAAGCTAAGTCCAAGTCAGGAGCCAGAAATTCTCATGGGGGTGACGCCTGTGATGCTGGAAACGATGGTCCCTTATCTAAGTAGGTACCCTCAGAAGGAATCAGCGGTTTTGTTACATCACGGTTTTCGGGATGGTTTTGTTATTCCTGCCCCTCCGTTTGTGGTTCCTCAGGCGATTAAAAATTTGCGGTCAGCGGTGTTACACGGGGAGGTGGTGTCGGAGAAGCTGGGGAAGGAGGTGGCGTTGGGTCGGATGGCCGGCCCCTTTTTGTCCCCGCCATTTGTTGATTTGGTGGTTTCCCCGCTAGGTGTGGTTCCCAAGAAGGAAGCGGGTAAATTCCGTTTGATACACCACTTGTCTTACCTGTGTGGGTTGTCGGTTAATGACGGTATTCCGCCTGAGCTTTGTTCGGTGGTTTATGCGTCATTTGATGAGGCGATCGCTTGGGTCTGCAAGTAAGGACGTGGGGCCCTGTTGGCCAAAACGGATATTGAGGCGGCGTTTCGTCTACTACCCGTCCATCCCAATAGTGTTAAGCTTTTGGGTTGTTTTTGGGAGGGGGGGTTTACGTGGATAGGTGTCTGCCTATGGGTTGTTCCCCATCGTGTGCGTTGTTTGAGACGTTCAGTTCATTTTTGGAGTGGGTGGTTAAGGATGTTTCGGATTGTGATTCGGTTATACACTATCTGGACGATTTCCTTTGTGTAGGCCCGGCTGGGTCGGATCGTTGTTCTCGGTTCTTGCGGGCTGTCGAATGGGTGTGCAAACGTTTTGGGGTTCCCCTGGCCCCTGGTAAGACGGAAGGCCCGAGGGCGTGTTTGAGTTTCTTGGGTATTGTCATCGATACGGTTGAGTGGGAGTTTAGGCTCCCCGTGGACAAGATTGAGGGGTTGCGCGAAGATTTGGCCCGGGCGCAGCGTTTGAAGAAATTGACTTTGCGAGATTTGCAATCGTTGCTGGGGAAACTTAATTTTGCTTGTCGGGTGATGCCGATGGGGATAGTGTTTTCCAGGCGATTGGCGAGTGCTACGGCCGGAGTTCGTGCGCCGCATCACTTTATTCATTTGTCTGCTGACCTGAAGGAAGATTTGGCGGTTTGGAGTTCTTTTTTGGGATCTTACAATTGTCGTTCCTTGTTGATGGAGGAGGTGGTCGACAATGACTCGTTGGATTTGTTTACGGACACGGCGGGTGGCAGCGGTTTTGGGGCATACTTCAGGGGGCAATGTTGTGCTGAACCCTGGCCTGCGGCGTGTATTTCATCAGGGCTGGTCCGTAACATTGCGTTATTGGAAATTTTTCCTATCCTGGTGGCGGTTCATTTGTGGAAGCAGGAATTTCGCAACAGGCGCATTCGTTTTAACTGTGATAACATGGGGGTGGTGTGTGCAGTGAATGGACTTACAGCTTCGTCGCCGCCCGTGGTGCGGGTTCTCAGGCAATTGGTGCTATCTTGTCTGGAGTTGAATTCGCAGGTCACGGCGACTCATGTGCCTGGGGCGAGGAATTCAATAGCTGACTCTCTTTCTCGTTTCCAGTTCGAGCGTTTCCGGTCTTTGGCTCCGGAAGCAGAGACTGTCGGTTTGGAATGCCCTGGGGACCTTTGGCTTGTGGCATCCGGGACGCTGAAGATTTGATAAGGTCGTCGTTGGCTCCCAAAATATGGGAGGCTTATCAGGTGGTCTGGTTATCGTGGGAAGGGGTGTTGGCATCTTGCCCAGGTGGAGGTAGTGCTGATGATCGGCTAGGGATTTCGTTGTCTTGGCTTAGTCGCGGATTTTCAGAGGGTTGGTCGTGGGCGAAGGTATCACGCTTGCTGTCCACTTTGTCGTTTGGCTTTAAATTGAGGGGGCAGGTTGATTTGTCTAATGTGTTTTTGGTGAGGCAGGCGGTAAAAGGTTTCCGTAGACAATATGGTAGGTTGGATTCACGGCGTCCCGTGTCTTTTGTGATGTTGGAGCGGTTGGGCGAGGTTTTAGGGGATTGTTGTGGGTCATTGTTTGAACAACGTCTTTTCTGTTTGGCTTTTTCATTTGCATTTTTTGGTGCAATGAGAATCGGTGAGCTGGTGTCCCCTAATAAGAATGTAATTGGTGGAATTTTGGCGCGGGATGTTCTTTTGTCTGAGGAGCATGTGGAGTTTTGTTTACGTCGTTCGAAGACTGACCAGGTGGGGCGCGGTAGGAGGGTGGAGCTGGGAGCGGTCGCCGGTTCACGGATGTGCCCAGTTGGGTGTTTAAATGGTTTTTGGGGGCTAGGGCCTCGCAGGGAGGGATCATTACTTTGTCATGAGGATGGTTCTTTTTTGTCTAGGTATCAGTTTCAGGCGGTTTTTAAGAAGGCGCTTTATGCGTTGGGGTTGGATGATTCGCGTTTTACTCCTCATTCATTTCGGATTGGGGCGGCAACGGATGCGGCTGCTGGTGGTTTGGATACGGAGGCTATCAAGCGTATTGGTAGGTGGAAATCGAATAGATACAGCAGTTATGTTAGGTGTTGAGTGGGTGTGATTAGGTCTTTTGTGACGTAGTTCGTTTATTGCCTTGCGGTTTTGGCTGCTGTTTTTGATCGTTTTGTTCGTATTTTTTCAGGTTCCTTACCGTTTTTGGTGTGGATTTTCGGCCATTCTTATGTACATTGGGGAGCCCGGCGCGCTGACGTTCGGTAGACAACTTGAGTTTGAGCGGTCAGTAGCGGTGGTCCGGTGGATTGGTTTTAGGGGTTTGGCCTGGAACAGGGTGTTGAAAGAAATCAATGCCGCGGTAGTGTTGGATAAGTCGCCGGATATTTTGGTGTTACACGTGGGAGGTAATGATTTGGGGATGCGTCCATTCAGAGAACTAATTAAGGACATCAAGCAGGACTTGTTGCGATTGTGGCGTCTTTATCCTGGGTTATCGGTGGTTTGGTCAGAGATTGTACCTCGTAAACGGTGGAGGAATATGCGGTCCTTGGAAAAAATGAATAAGGCCAGGATCAAAGTGAACAGAGCCGTGTCCGCGTTCGTTGCCAGAAATGGTGGCGTAGCCGTGAGGCATTTCGAGCTGGAAAAAGGTGATGGGGCGTTCTGGTTCGCAGACGGGGTGCATCTGAATGCCGTTGGGATTGATTTTTGGGCGCTTGGGCTGCAAGAAGGTGTGGAGAAGGTCATAGCGTTTCGTTGTGGTGGGGTCTCGGGTCTTTGAGGTGTTCAAAGTCCCTCGTTGTGGTGGCTGGGGGGAGTCCTTGGAGTTGATGGAAATTGGGTTGGGGATTTTCATTGGCTTATGGCTCCCCTGTATTTTGTGGTAAAACTTGTTTTGGATCTGGTGACTTGGGGGGTTCCGGCAGGGGTGGTCGGTTCCCCGGGAATTTTAGCGTGAACAGTGAACCCGATAGGGTTTTTGGTGCTCCTGAGCCAGGTGGTAACGGCTGGGAGTAATTTGGTTTTGTTAACGTTCACGCTATGCTGTGTTTTGATCACCAGATTCCTGGGAGCTCCAAGGACCCCTCCTAGTTTAAAGTTATTGGATGTTTATTATTCATTTTTGTCTGCTTGTATTTAAATAAAAAGGCTGCTGTGGCCGATATTATTCCAAAGAATATGTAGTCGTAGTCTTTATTTGGAGTCAAGGGCATGGGGCTTGGGGTGGGCATCGACGAGTGAGTGATGGTTATGTTACCTTCCCCCAACTGCTCGACATTACCAGGGTCAAGTAATGGCCGGAGCTGAAGCCGCCCCTCCCCCCGCGGCGTAAGGGTAGGCACATCATGACCATGGGATGGAGGGAGGGGTTAAGGTTTAGAGGTGGGGGATTAAGGGGAATTTTGAGCTTAAACTGGCGGTGGGGGGTGTGTCTGGTCAGTTCCCGCTCTCTGGGCAACGAGTGTCCCACCCTCCCGCCCTAATTGTTTTGTTTTAAGAGGGTGGCGTTTTCTTTTGTTCTTAGGTTATTTTTTCGGTAACATGGGTCATTGTGGACGTGGTGGCTGGGGGGGGGGGGAGTCCTTGGAGTTGATGGAAATTGGGTTGGGGATTTTCATTGGCTTATGGCTCCCCTGTATTTTGTGGTAAAACTTGTTTTGGATCTGGTGACTTGGGGGGTTCCGGCAGGGGTGGTCGGTTCCCCGGGAATTTTAGTGTGAACAGTGAACCCGATGGGGTTTTTGGTGCTCCTGAGCCAGGTGGTAACGGCTGGGAGTAATTTGGTTTTGTTAACGTTCACGCTATGCTGTGTTTTGATCACCAGATTCCTGGGAGCTCCAAGGACCCCTCCTAGTTTAAAGTTATTGGATCTTTATTATTCATTTTTGTCTGTTTGTATTTAAATAAAAAGGCTGCTGTGGCCGATATTATTCCAAAGAATATGTAGTCGTAGTCTTTATTTGGAGTCAAGGGCATGGGGCTTGGGGTGGGCATCGACGAGTGAGTGATGGTTATGTTACCTTACCCCAACTGCTCAACATTACCAGGGTCCTGCACTGTCACTTTGTAGTGAGCGATGACTGCAACATCTCCTTGAACAGATGCTATGACAGGAAACAAGTGGCAGCAGGGAGAATAAAATTTAATTATCTCACTGTAGCTAATGCTTTTCCAGAAAACAACAAACCGGGCATAAACCACTATTTACCTGCAGATTGACCCCTTTTCGGCAGATAAATAGCGTTTCTCAAGATGACAAGTTACCCTTAAAGAGGTGTCCAGTACAGTTATAGCATTTTACTTTGCCTCCTAACATTGTGTAATGTACAACCCCTGGCAAAAATGATGGAGTCACCGGCCTTGGAGGATGTTCATTCAGTTGTTTAACCCCTTCATGACCCAACCTATTTTGACCTTAATGACCTGGCCGTTTTTTGCAAATCTGACCAGTGTCCCTTTATGAGGTAATAACTTAGGAACGCTTCTACGGATCCTAGCGGTTCTGAGATTGTTCTTTCGTGACATAATGGGCTTCATGGTATTGGTAAATTTAGGTCGATAATTTTTACGCTTATTTGTGAAAAAAATTGAAATTTGGCTAAAATTTTGAAAATTTCGCAATTTTCAAATTTTGAATTTTTATTCTGTTAAACGAGAGAGTTATGTGACACAAAATAGTTAATAAATAACATTACCCACATGTCTACTTTACATCAGCACAATTTTGGAAACAAAATTTTTTTTTTGCTAGGAAGTTATAAAATTTGACCAGCGATTTCTCATTTTTACAACGATATTTACAAAACCATTTTTTAGGGACAACCTCACATTTGAAGTCAGTTTGAGGGGTCTATATGGCTGAAAATACCCAAAAGTGACACCATTCTAAAAACTGCACCCCTGAAGGTACTCAAAACCACATTCAAGAAGTTTATTAACACTTCAGGTGCTTCACAGCAGCAGAATCAACATGGAAGGAAAAAATGAACATTGAACTTTTTAGTCATAAAAATGATCTTATAGCAACAATTTTTTTATTTTCCCAAAGGTAAAAAGAGAAACTGGTCCCCAAAAGTTATTTTACAATTTGTCCTGAGTACGTCGATACCCCATATGTGGAGGGGAACCACTGTTTGGGCGCACAACAGGGCTCGGAAGGGAAGGAGCGCCATTTGACTATTTCAATGAAAAATTGGTTCCAATCTTTAGCGGACACCATGTTGCGTTTGGAGAGCCCCTGTGTGCCTAAACATTGGAGCTCCCCCACAAGTGACCCCATTTTGGAAACTAGACCCCCCAAGGAACTTATCTAGATGCATAGTGAGCACTTTGAACCCCCGGGTGCTTCACAAATTGATCCGTAACAATGAAAAAGTACTTTTTTTCACAAAAAAATTCTTTTAGCCTCAATTTTTTCATTTTCACATGGGCAACAGGATAAAATGGATCATAAAATGTGTTGGGCAATTTTTCCTGAGTACACCGATACCTCATATGTGGTCACAAACCACTGTTTGTGCACACGGCAAGGCTCGGAATGGAAAGAGCGCTATTTGACTTTTGAATGAAAAATTAGCTCCAATCTTTAGCGGACACCATGTCGTGTTTGGAGAGCCCCTGTGTGACTAAACATTGGAGCTCCCCCACTATTGACCCCATTTTGGAAACTAGACCCCCCAAGGAACTTATCTAGATGTGCGGTGAGCACTTTAAACCCCCAAGTGCTTCACAGAAGTTTATAACGCAGAGCCGTGAAAATAAAAAATCATTTTTCTTTCCTCAAAAATTATTTTTTAGCCCGCAATTTTTTATTTTGACAAGAGTAACAGGAGAAATTGGACCCAAAAAGTTGATGTCCAGTTGGTCCTGAGTACCCCGATACCCCATATGTGGGGGGGAACCACTGTTTGGGCACACGTCAGGGCTCGGAAGGGAAGTAGTGACGTTTTGGAATGCAGACTTTGATGGAGTGGTCTGCAGCATCATGTTGCATTTGCAGAGCCCCTGATGTGCCTAAACAGTAGAAACCCCCCACAAGTGACCCCATTTTGGAAACTAGACCCCCCGAGGAACTTATCTAGATATGTGGTGAGCACTTTGAACCCCCAAGTGCTTCACAGAAGTTTTCAACGCAGAGACGTGAAAATAAAAAATAATTTTTCTTTCCTCAAAAATTATGTCTTAGCAAGCAATTTTTTATTTTCACAAGGGTACCAGGAGAAATTGGACCCCAATAGTTGTTGTCCAGTTTGTCCTGAGTACGCTGGTACCCCATATGTGGGGGTAAACCACTGTTTGGGCGCACGTCGGGGCTTGGAAGGGAGGGAGCACCATTTGACTTTTTGAACGCAAGATTGGCTGGAATCAATGGTGGCGCCATGTTGCGTTTGGAGACCCCTGATGTGCCTAAACAGTGGAAACCCCTCAATTCTAACTTCAACACTAACCCCAACACACCCCAAACCCTAATCCCAACTCTAGATATAACCCTAACCCCAACACACCCCTAACCACAACCCTAACCCCAACACACCCTTAACTCTAATCCCAACCCTAACTATAACCCTAGTCCCAACCCTAACCACAACCCTAACCCCAACACACCCCTAACCCTAACAATAACCCTAACCACAAGCCTAATCTTAACCCTATTTCCAACCCTAGCCCTAATTCCAACCCTAACTCTAATTCCAACCCTAACCCTAAGGCTATGTGCCCACATTGCGGATTCATGTGAGATTTTTCCGCACCATTTTTGAAAAATCCGCAGGTAAAAGGCACTGCATTTTACCTGCGGATTTACTGCGGATTTCCAGTGTTTTTTGTGCGGATTTCACCTGCGGATTCCTATTGAGGAACAGGTGTAAAACGGAATCCGCACATAGAATTGACATGCTGCGGAAAATACAACAAAGCGTTTCCGCGCTGTATTTTCCGCACCATGGGCACAGCGGATTTGGTTTTCCATAGGTTTACATGGTACTGTAAACCTGATGGAAAACTGCTACGAATCCGCAGCGGCCAATCCACTGTGGATCCGCAGCCAAATCCGCACCATGTGTGCACATAGCCTATTTCTAACCCTAACTCTAGTTCTAACCCTAATTCTAACCCTAGCCCTAACCCTAGCCCTAACCCTAACCATAGCCCTAGCCCTAGTAGGGGAAGAAAAAATATATATATTTTCTTTATTTTATTATTGTCCCTACCTATGGGGGTGATAAAGGAGGGGTTCTATTTTTACTATTTACTATTTTTTTTATTTTGATCACTGTGATGGAACGAATCTGCTGGCCGGCAGATTCGGCGGGCGCACTGCGCATGCGCCTGCCATTTTGGAAGATGGTGGCACCCATGAAGAAGATGGACGGACACCGCGAGGCTCGGTAAGTATGAGGGGGGAGATCAGAGCACGGGGGGATCGGAGCATGGGGGTGGATCGAAGCACGGGGGAGCGGACAGGAGGACGGGGGAGCGGACAGGAGGATGGAGGGGAGCGGACCACAGTACAGGGCAGAAAGGAGGACTGGGGAGCAGATCGGTGGTGGTGAAGGGGGGCAGATCAGGGTTTCCAGCCATGGCCGATGATATTGCAGCATCGGCCATGGCTGGATTGTAATATTTCACCATTTTCATAGGTGAAATATTACAAATCGCTCTGATTGGCTGTTTCACATTCAGCAGCCAATCAGAGCGATCGTAGCCACGGGGGGGTGAAGCCACCCCCCCTCGGCTGAAGTACCACTTCCCCTGTCATGGCAGATCGGGTGAAATTGGAGTTAACCCTTTCACTCGATCTGCAGGGACGCAATCCCTCCATGATGCCACATAAGCGTCACAGGTCGGATTGGCACCGACTTTCATGACGCCTACGTGGCGTCACAGGTCGGGAAGGGGTTAATTTTGAAGGAAAAAAGCAGATCACAGACATGGCACAAAACTAAAGTCATTTCAAATGGCAATTTCTGGCTTTAAGAAACACTAAAAGAAATCAAGAACAAAAAAATGTGGTAGTCAGTAATGGTTACTTTTTTTAACCAAGCATAGGGAAAGAATTATGGAATCACTCAATTCTGAGGAAAAAATTATAGAATCATGAAAGACAAACAAACAAAAAAAACACTACAAAACATCACTAGTATTTTGTTTCACCACCTCTGGCTTTTATAACAGCTTGCAGTCTCTGAGGCATGGACTTGAGTGTCAAACAGTACTCTTCATCAATCTGGCTCCAACTTTCTCTAATTGCTGTTGCCAGATCAGCTTTAGAGGTCGGAGCTTTGTCATGGACCATTTTCTTCAACTTCCACCAAAGATTTTCAATTGGATTGAGATCCGGACTATTTACAGGCCATGTGCAATGGAATAAATGGCGCTATAATATTAAATAGTAATTTTACTATTTGTACTCTGGGTTAAGTGATGCCACATTTCCTGGTGTCTGCCCCTGATTTGAGCTGTTTTGGCAGCTTTTGGACCCTCATGAATGTATTGTTTTGTCTCCCATTGAATTCAATGCGGTTTGGATATGTTCCTCAAACCATTATACACATGACTATCTCGCTTGGGCATTTTACATGACGACATTTGAACTCAGCATCATGGCAAAATGATATACAGTGGGTACGGAAAGTATTCATCCCCCATTTTTCACTCCTTGTTTCATCGCAGCCATTTGGTAAATTCAAAAAAGTTCATTTTTTTTTCTCATTAATGTGCACGGTGCACTCCATCTTGACTGAAAAAAACAGAAATGTAGTCATTTTTGCAAATTTATTAAAAAAGAAAAACTGAAATATCACATGGTCATAAGTATTCAAACCCTTTGCTCAGTATTGAGTAGAAGCACCCTTTTGAGCTAGTACAGCCATGAGTCTTCTTGGGAATGATGCAACAATTTTTTCACACCTGGATTTGGGGATCTTCTGCCATTCTTCCTTGCAGATCCTCTCCAGTTCCATCAGGATGGATGGTGAACGTTGGTGAACAGCCATTTTCAGGTCTCTCCAGAGATGCTCAATTAGGTTTAGGTCAGGGCTCTGGCTGGGCCAGTCAAGAATGGTCACAGAGTTGTTCTAGAACCACTCCTTTGTTATTTTAGCTGTGTACTTAGGGTCATTGTCTTGATGGAAGGTGAACCTTTGGCTGAGGACCAGAGCACTCTGGAAGAGGTTTTCCTCCAGGATATACAGCTCTGGCAAAAATTAAGAGACCACCACATCAAAACCCTCTCATGGGCAGCCCATTCTCCAGACCTGAACCCCATTGAAAACCTCTGGAATGTAATCAAGAGGATGATAGTCAAAAGCCATGAAACAAAGAAGAACTGCTTAAAATTTTGCACCAGAAGCAGTGTGAATGACTGGTGGAAAGCATGCCAAAACACATAAAAGCTGAGATTAAATATCATGGTTATTCCACAAAATATTGATTTCTGAACTCCTGAGTTAAAACATTGTTATTGTTGTTTCTAAATAATTATGAACTTGTTTTCTTTGTATTATTTGAAGTGTGAAAGTTTTTTAGTTTTTTTTTAATTTTGACCATTTTTCTTTGTCAGAAAAAATATACAAAACTTATTGTTTGAAATTCGGAGACATGTTGTCAGAAGTTTATAGACTGAAAGAACAATTTTACATTTTACTCCAAAAAAATACCTATAAAGAGAAAAATCAGACAACCTGAACATTTTGCAGTGGTCTTTTACTGTACTTTTCCGCATTTATGTTTCTTTCAATGACAACCAGCCGTCCTGTCCCTGCAGCTGAAAAACACCCCCATAGCATGATGCTGCCACCAAAATGTTTCAATGTTGGGATTGTATTGGGAAGGTGATGAGCAATGCCTGGTTTTCTCCACACATACCACTTAGAATTATCACCAAAAGGTCTATCTTAGTCTCATCAGACCAGAGAATCTTATTTCTCATAGTCTGGGAGTCCTTTGTGTGTTTTTTTTAGCACTCTATGCGGGCTTTCATATGTTTTGCACTGAAGAGAGGCTTCCGTCAGGCACTATGCCATAAAGGCCTGACTGGTGGAGGGCTGCAGTGATAGTTCACTTTGTGGAACTTTCTCCCATCTCCCTACTGCATCTCTGGAGCTCAGCCACAGAGATCTTGGGGTTCTTCTTTTCCTCTCTCACCAAGGCTCTTGTCGCGCTCACGCCCTGACTGGTGGGCGTGAGCTCGGGGGGTTTGTGGCCCCACTGTGCCACAAACCAGACTACCCTGGAAGGGGCGTGACTATGACAGCTGCCTGGGTTTTCACTGGAGCCTCTGATGGTGAGGTCAGGCTTGTGCAGCAGGCAGCTGCCAGGTGCTACTCCAGGGTGGTGTCTGGCTGTGGCTGCTGATCCCACTTGGGAGACAGGAACACCAGGATTGGTGCGGGCATCAGGCAGGACTGGCAGAAGAGCACGGCTGAAACTCAGACGAGTAGGCTGGCACGGCTGAGACACAGGGCTGGCAGAGACACGGCAGAGAACACAGGGCTGGCAGAGACACGGTAGAGAACACAGGGCTGGCAGAGACACGGCAGAGAACACAGGGCTGGTAGGAACACAGGACTGGCAGGGATGGCAGGAAACACAGGACTGGCTAGGACGGCAGGAACACAGGACTGGAAGGCACAGCAGGAACGGCAGGACTGGCAGGAACACTGGATTGGAAGGCACGGCAGAGAACTCAGGACTGGTTGATGTGGTTTATGAAGGAACAGGTAGGAACCTGTTCACACTGGAGGTGCAGGTACGGATATGTAGTGTGGAGGAACAGGTAGGGACCTGTTCACACTGGAGGTGCAGGAACGGATATGAAATATGAAGGAACAGGTAGGGACCTGTTCACACAAGAGGTGCAGGAAAGGAAACAAGCAGAAAGGAATGAGGTATGAAGGAACAGGTTGGGGCCTGTTCACACAGGAGATGCAGGTACGGAAATAAGCCAGAAGGAAAGGAGAATGAAGGAACAGGTTGGGACCTGTTCACACAGGAAGAGAACCGCAAGGCTGCGGATAGGAATGGTAGAGCAGCAAGAGATAGTGTAGCCACAAAAGCTAAGCAGAGCAGAACCGCAAGGAATACGGAGAGGAGCTGCAGCGAGAGGTTACTGCAGCAAAGCAGAGCGGAGCCACAAGGAATGTGGAGAGAAGCTGCAGCAAGGGATAACTGCAGCAGCAGAAGATAAGCAGAGTAGAAAGGAGCAGAACTGCAGGAGTACGGAGCAGAGGTAAAGCCACAAAGGTACAGAGCAGGCAGAGCCGCAAGAGTGCGGAGTGTAAGCAGACGGAGAACAAGAGGAAAGACACAGCAGGGACGGAAGCCACAGACAAGGAGACTGAGATAAGACTAAGTTCAGACTAGGAAATGGAACAAGACAAGAAACAAGGACAAAGACACAGGGACCAGGATATTCTGCCTCCTGGAGGGCGGACAACAAGACCAAGGCAATAGCACAGAGAAAAGCCTCCAGAGAGGGAGTAACTCAGAGCAAGGCCTGGCAAACTCAGCAGCTAAACACAAACTGAGCTAACATATTGCACAGGACCAGACCACTGGGTGGAGCAACACTATATACTGGAGGCCTCTTGGTAATTGGTCAGGAACAGATTAGACAGATGCACCTGATTCCTATAAGAACCAGAGAGTTCAGGCGCCGCCCCCCTATACACACAGCCATGAAGCATGCAGAGAGCAGAGACACAGAACATGGAGCTGGCATGAAACAGAAACCACATCATGACCTGGAGCAGTGGGTAAGATAGTGTGAGAGGTGAGAGGCCATGCGGTAATGCCAGCAGAGTTGTTACAGCTCTTCTCCCACAATTGCTCAGTTTGGCTGGACGGCCAGGTCTAGGAAGACTTCTGGTAATCACGAACTTCTTCCATTTAAGAATTATGGAATCCACTGTGCCCTTAAGGTACCTTCACACTGAACGATATCGCTAGCGATCCGTGACGTTGCAGCGTCCTGGCTAGCGATATCGTTTAGTTTGACACGCAGCAGCGATCAGGATCCTGCTGTGATATCGCTGGTCGTTGAACAAAGTTCAGAACTTTATTTGGTCGTCAGACCGGCGTGTATCGTCGTGTTTGACACCAAAAGCAACGATACCAGCGATGTTTTACACTGGTAACCAGGGTAAACATCGGGTTACTAAGCGCAGGGCCGCGCTTAGTAACCCAATGTTTACCCTGGTTACCAGTGTAAAATGTAAAAAAACCAAACAGTACATACTCACCTTCGCGTCCCCCGGCGTCCGCTTCCCACACTGACTGAGCGCCGTAAAGTGAAAGTGAAAGTACAGCACAGCGGTGACGTCACCGCTCTGCTGTTAGGGCCGGCGCTCAGTCAGTGGAGGAAGCGGATGCCGGGGGACGCGAATGTATGTACTGTTTGTTTTTTTTTACATTATACGCTGGTAACCAGGGTAAACATCGGGTTACTAAGCGCGGCCCTGCGCTTAGTAACCCGATGTTTACCCTGGTTACCCGGGGACCTCGGCATCGTTGGTCGCTGGAGAGCGGTCTGTGTGACAGCTCTCCAGCGACCAAACAGCGACGCTGCAGCGATCGGCATCGTTGTCGCTATCGCTGCAGCGTCGCTTAATGTGAAGGTACCTTTAGGAACCTTGAGTACTGTAGAAATGTTGTTGTAATCTTGGCCAGATCTGTGCCTGGCCACAATTCTGTCTCTGAGCCCCTTGACCAGTTCCTTTGACGTCATGATTCTCATTTGGTCTGACATGCACTGTGAGCTTTGAGGTCTTATATAGACAGGTGTGTGCCTTTCCAAATCAAGTCCTATCAGTTTAATGAAACACAGCTGGACTCCAGTGAAGGAGTAGAACCATCTCAAGGAGGATCACAAGCAAATGGACAGCATGTGACTTAAATATGAGTGTCTGAGCAAAGGGTCTAAATACTTATGACTATGTGATATTTCAGTTTTTCTTTTTTAATAAGTTTGCAAAAATTTCTACATTTCTGTTTTTTTTCAGTCAAGATGAGGTGCAGAGTTTACATTAATGTGAAAAAAATAAACTTTTTTGAATTTACCAAATGGCTGCAATGAAACAAAGAGTGAAAAATTTAAAGGGGTATGAATACTTTCCGTACCCACTATATGAGCATATGTGCATAATAAAACAACCTGAGCATAGGTAACATACCTAATAAAATGGTAATGTAGGGTTAACCGCGTATGTGTCCAAGGAAAGTACCTCAAGTCAGTGTATAATAGACAGTGGGATAATGGCACCATATAATAAAAGCAAGATGAAGACATTAGAACTTCAGTATGTACATAAAGTAAATAAAGCTAAATGATCAGACTATAAATGCAAAAGTACATATTTTCAAAGGAGTCCAAAAAAAAGACACCAGCAGTAAAACTGCAAAGACGCGTACACTTATACTAAGATACTAAATGCACACACTGACATATACCCTATAGGTAAAGGTAAAAAGAACTCATGCGGATAGATTGGAATGTTGGGTGTGCACAATATAAACCAGGGATCTCAGTCTCGGCTGGGTATATGGGTTGTACATAGAAAAAAAATTGAATTTTGGGGGGGCTGCATTCTTTGCAGTACAATGTGACATTTTTAGTGATAACCATTTTTCTATACACCTTTTGATATTTTTTGTAACATTTTAGTGTGATTATTTTATTTTTTTAAATGGCATGCATCATATGGGTTACGTATGGGTACACTTTTGTAGTATGGGTCACTATGGACGTGGCGATAACAAATGTGCACTTTTTTGTTACTTTAGTTTATATACAAACAAGGATTTTTAGTGAAAACTTTTTTTTTTATGCTTTATTTTGATTTTCTTTTGCATTTTTACAATTTTGTTTCCCCCAATTGGCAATATACAGTGATATTGTCTTCCAATTAGCACCATATAGTAGCTCTGGCAAACATCTTGCAATGTGCCCCATCCTGGTCCCTATCTAGTAGTAACGCCTCATCCAGTTCCCATTCTTATAGTAATATCCCCATCCAGGTCCCCATATTGTAGTAACGTCCCCTATTGTGCTGTTAGGCTATGTGCACACGTTGCGGATTTTGATGCGTTTCCGCAGCGTTTTTGGACACGCGGAATTGCATCAAATCCACAGTGTAGTACAGTAACCATGACAGTCAATGGGAATTTGAGAATTGCTGTGCACATGCTGAGGAAAAAATCTATGCGGATTCGCTGCGTTTTTTATTCCACAGCATGTCAATTTTTGGTGCGGAAACGCAGGATTTCTGCACCCATTAACTATACATTGAGTAAGGCAAATCCACACATCAAAAAACACATGATAATCCGCATCAATTCCGCAAGCATTTTGGCCTGCGGTTTCTGCCAAGAGATGCATATTCTGTGCGGAAAATTCTGCAGGCCAATCCGCAACGTGTGCACATACCCTAAGGTGTTGAAACCAATAACAGGCATATTTTATTTGATTATTAAACACCGATCGAGTAACGAATATGATTCAACAACATAAAGGAAAAGGGCCTTGACAGTATATTGCTATTTATTCAGATAATATTAGCAATATTGAATCTGAGGCGATATTAAGATCATTCACCGACAGGACCCAATGTAAATACAAAGACTCAGAAAATATAGATATTCTAAAAGCATGGACTATAAATTAATATGATAAAAATGTATCAATGTGAATGTTATAGAATCATAGAATGTTAGAGTTGGAAGGGACCTCCAGGGTCAACGTATCCCTCAATGTGGGTTAACGTGGACCTCGTGTTCAACCCGCTGCTCAATGTAGGATTCACCAAACCATCTCAGACAGATGTCTATCCAGACTCTGTTTGAAGAGCAATAAGACTAGAACAAAATAAATACATAAATGTGAATCTAATATGACATAAATATGTGTCTAATGAAGTTAATAAATAAGTGCAAAATGGAGAAGGTGAAAGAATATCACATAGGCTTAAATTGAGAGGTGATCTTCGCTCCACACAGAAAACACTGTGATTCAATAGGTCACAAATGCAGTCATGTGAAGTCGCAGCATATTGACGTGATGCTGGAAACAGCAGATGATGATGACTAGTGGGCGTTGCAGTACACTCTGTATACACATTACTTTTTTCTAATTGAAAATAAAATAAATAGCTGGAATCCTCCTTGAATTAATTACTTTGTAGATACAGTGAACAGCTTGGGTAGTAAGGGCTCACCAGTAACAGTGATTCTGAGGGCCACATTTGGACTACATACAAATACTACATTAACCTGATTCACACATTTCTTTATAACAATACACTTGGGAACGAGGGAGGCCACTTCTGCACAGAGGTTCACCGGAGGTTCACCTGCTCCCCTATGGGTCAGTCTGAGCTTTTGTATATAGGTAATGTTAGAGTTAATTTGGGACAATGAGAACCATAGGCTGAGAAAAAAATTACTTTCATTAGGTCAGTAGTATTCGTTCGGCAACAATCACAGTTATTGCAGTTCAGACAGATGAAGAAAATTCCTAGTGTGGAGAAGAGCCTCAATATTCTAGCACATCAACCGTAATGTGGACATTGGAGCTCTCCTTTTACAGTCATAGATTCAGGCAGACAGATTGATCCTTTGCCAACCAAGCCTGCACTCAGTCTTTTCTGCATTTTTTGCTGCTGATTTAAGCCTATAAAAGGATGGAGAGACCCTATTCTGTTCTTTAGACCTACAGATCTCTATGATAAACAGGCAATAGTGAGACCTGCAGAGCCCAGATTATGACATGGAGACCTCCATGAAGAAATCAGAGCATCCCATAAAACAAAAAGAGACACATTGGGGTGGTGATTCTTATCACACCACAGTCATAAATAACAGCATTAAAGGCAACTTGACCTGCACACAATACGGATTAATCCTTATGCTTGGAGCACAAAAGTGATTACAGTGATGTAACAATACATTTACACTTATAAATCCAATGAAGCACCAATGATAGATATAGAAATTACACTCACTTTAAAGGGTCTTCTAAAGTTTTGCATGCTACATTCCTAGTTGCAATAAGAGCAACATCTCCTGAAATAACTCCACTCTCTCAAAAGTTTCTTTCCATACTTACACGGAAAGTGACACTGCATGCCACATACCATTTGCCTTAAACTAGCACATAAGCACATAGAAGTTACAATGTTTAGTATATATCTATAACAAAGTTAAAAGTGCCTTATAATAATGCATTGTATATATACATAAGCTCGACAATGTCTGCTTCCTTTCACAACACACAATGCTGGAGTTTATACTAAGATGTAATAGATATGCTTTGTTCATATGTAAACCTCACAGCAGTCACATAAACATCCCCTAATCATGTCAATTTGTTACTTTGCCATGAATACAAATCTGTTACATAGTCATGAGACTACACCTGTCATAACATGCAAACACCTTTAAAACACTTAAAAAAATGAAGTTTTATATTTGGCTTCCATTCCTAACTCATGTGAAATCCACCTGAGGAAGGTAGCAGTCCGCTGCCGAAATGCGTAGTGGTTCAATAAAAAGTTTGCTTACTACTAATCTAATGCAGTGTGCTCTATAGCTGTCAGGCTGCTGCAGTGCAGTACAGCGCAACATCCACCAGGGGGAGCTTGAGAGGAAAGTGAGACTGCACACACAGGACAGCAGAACAGACGCCACCAAGTGGCGAGTCAAAAGCACGAGATAGCACGACAGTATAATAGGATTAGACAGACGGATATTCAGGACATAGCCAGAAATCAGTAAACCAGAACGGGCAATATACAGTACAATAGGGACAAACAGTAAGGAAGTAAATAGCCAAGCCAGGAGGTCAGAACCGGAGAGTCAAGCAGATAAACAGAGAAATGCTGGGAAAAGGGCAGACAGAGGGAGTTAACCCTAGAACGCATACCAGGGGCCTCGCAGGCCCGCTAGGTTAATTGATTTCCATTTTCTGCAAGATTACTTTAGTTAGAATTCTGAAATGCTAGGTATTCCTCAGGTATATAGTTGTTAGTAATTTCCAGTTGTTCATATATTTTTATGTTACAGGCATTTCGGTATAACAACTCTTTTTTGGGAATACCCCATATTCACATACCTGGGGCCTTTTAGGCCTGTACTAGGTTTACATGTGATTACAAGAGATGTTTTCTGTAAATTTTTTTCAAATGATATTGTAGATGAGGTAGTTTTGTGTTCTAAGTTAGAAGGAAAACGTATCGCTTCAGTAAGATAAAAAAAAATGTGAAAATATAACAAAATAGGAACTGTATGCTTTTATTGCCCTTATAGTGAAACTCATCCAGAATTCCATGCCAACAGGAAGGACAAGAGACGTCTATTCTTGACGGAAATTTGCTATGAACTTTTAATGCCTACCATGATGGAGCGAAGCAACACAAAATGCTTGCAAAGGCAAACTACGGAAGCTATGATCCGATGTGGTATACATTTTCAGTTACATCCAGAGCCAAGAGAAAAAAAAAAAAGAAAGCGTTGTTATATTTGTCCAGGAAAGGAAATCTGAGCGTATCTGTATGCTCCTTAGCTGGGGTCACCAGGACGTCAGATCCATTACGGATCCCCTCCTGGCAGACCCCAGCGCCGCTAGTGGGAATGCATCCTTACTTTGCAATTTCAAATAAACTTTGAAAAATATTTTTATTTGAGTTATTCCATGTTATTTGCACACGGGCCTAAAAGGCCCCAGGTATGTGAAAGTGTAGATTTTTATGGTCATGCGTTCTAGGGTTAACAGACACAGGGCAAGTCAGGGCTCACAGCAGGGCAAATCAAGAGCTACCAGCAGGGTCAGGTTCACAAGCAGAAGGCAGAACTATAGCTGACACTGCCAGCAAGATTCATTGGAGCTAAATAGCAAACCTGAACCCAGAATGAGGCAGAGCAAAGTTAACCCTTGACATGATCCGTCCAAAAAAGGGCAGACACTAATAAACCCTGGAACAGATCATGACAATAGCCATAGCGCTCCTAAGGCTGGGTTCACACTGCGTTAGCAGCAGCCCGTTCAGCACATACGATAACGGGCTGCTGTTAACGCAAGTGCCGATGTTTACATCGCGCTAGCACAGATAGAGCATCTGCTAGCTCTATCTGCGCTGGCAGTGACGGACCCGGAAACGCTGCAGCCCGCAACTCAGGGTCCGTCACTCAATGACGTTACATCCCTAGCGCACGCCCATTGTGGGCGTGCGCTAGCGATGCATCCGACATTGCAGTCAATGGCGGCCGTAACGGACTACGGTACACCGCGTTTATGCCGCGGTGTAACGTAGTCCGTTAGACGGATGACCATAATGCAATGTGAACCCAGCCTTAAATTGACCACATTTTTTCCCAAAAAAATTTACATTCCCCTAGAAGGATTGTGGCTGGAGCAGCTTGGGGTCATAGAATTTATCCCCAGGCAACAGGACCTGAAGTGACGTCACATCCTGTGAAGTGGCATCACGTGACTGGATGCTGGGCCCACGTGACCAGACCAGGAAGCACAGCACAGGAGCGGTCCCGGAGCAACACAGCAGGAGTGCATGGAGACATCTGCTACCGGAGTTGTGCAGGGGTGCATAACCCTTCCGAGAGGCTAATCCCCCCACCTTCCATTGAAACATCCCAATCCCTGGTGCTTCTCACGCTGCGCTCTTCCATGTTTATTAACTCATGTGAAAAGACCCTTCAAAATATTGATATTGACTTTTAGGATTGCTTCATCCAATAGCTGGCACTAGAGGTACAGTCTTCTTCCTCTCAAAAATTTGCATATTTAAATTCCCAGTGGAGCATTGCATTTCCTATAAGTCTTCTAATGCTGTATTGACTATTTACACAAGCAGTAACTTTCCTCTTAGACCCCCTATCAAAGGACCCCCTATCAACGTTCTGTTTTTTTCTTTTGCATTTGGTGGATGTTTTGCCTCTTTTTTTCATTTGAACACTGAACAATAAATTATTCTCATTGAGTGCGGAAGGTTCTTGCTTAAGTCTATCAAAAGACTTTGACACAGCCAAATTGGTTCTCCTGCTTTGCACTGATGAGGGCTCACACGCCTGATATGTTTCTACAATTAAAGTGTTACATGGCTGTGCAACCACTGGGCCATGGTCCGGGGTGAGCCTGGAGGGGCATAACAAAGCGAGCACCTGACTCTTCACTAGAGCCCCAGATGGTGGGGTTAGACCTGGCTCCAAGTAAATGCTAGGTGCTACTCCAGGATGGATCCATGGAGCAGTGGCAACTGACCCCCAGAGGGGATAGGGAAGCAGGAATGGTGAATAACTGCTTAGAGGGAAGATAAGGTACAAACAGGACTGGAACAGGAACATGAGATAGCCACAGTGCAGGATGACAGATGCAGCTGGAGCGCCCGCCAGGGCCGTGGGGATACTCGGTACCAGGCCTGTTCTTATAGGGATGTGTCACAGAAGCAGTGATCAAGTCCGTGACCCTGGGCGTCCAATGAAAGTCAATATAAAAGGGGAATAAAGTTTATGGGGATAGTTCATGACGCCCCCCGTGGTGTTCAGCAATGCGTGGCCGACGCTGCTTAAGGGGACCGCTGGGGCTGACAGTGAGGCAGCAGAGTTGGTACAGCTCTCCACGGGTAGAGCTAGGTCCCAGAGCAGTTATGGTGTTAAAGGTGATGGTGGATGTTGTGGTGCAGGGCAGGTGGCTCAGCAAATAATTCAGAGGACACAGCAGGGTGCTGTTTCCATACCTTTACTCACAGTTCGTAGATGCAGTCCCCAGCCAGGGTGCTGTGTCTTCCGGATCTGTGGTCCAGCGAGCTCTCAGGTAATTCGGGATATACTTTGCCAGAACCCCGTCTTATGTTCCTTTCCTGGATGTCTCGCTGCGCTGGCTCTCTCCTCCCCTGCCCTGTGCCTTCACACACTGTCCAAAGCCAGCAGCCTCGGATCTTGTCAGGCGATGTCCTCTTGACCCTATGTGGCTGGCTTTTCAGTGAGTGTGTGTGGTTGCGGCTGTGGCACGTAGATACCACAGCCTCCGGCTAGCTAGCTGAGCCTTGTAATTCTCCACTAGGCTGGGGCCCAGTTTCCCCTATGACCTGGTCCCTCCACTCAACTACGGTCAGCGTTGATATGAGCCCCACGGGTGGATTCCTTACTACCCGTGCCGCTGGGACCCTTTCTTTCTCTTGAAGTCTCTTTCTCTCTCCTACTTTCTGTAGCTTCACCTTTCTCTAGCTCCCTCTCCCTGGGAGCTCCTTCCTGCACTTCTCACTCCATCTACTTCCTCTCACCGACTGACCACTTTCCCTCCAACTGTCACTACTCTTCCTGCCTGAGATCCCGCCCCTTTCTCTAGGGTCTGCCCATCTTTCCAGGCTAAAGTGATATGATGTTGGATGCAAGTGTGTGGGTCCTGGGTAGTGCCCCCTCCTTACTCAAGAGCGGAGTACCACACCTCTGGATAAGGTGCAGTACCTCTGTAGCGACCGGACCTCAGGAGTGCCACACAGCTACACAGGTGCAGGTTCAGTCTGGGTATGTAAGCGGCACAGGTACAGGTCAGACAGATCAGGATTAGGGCTTGGAACAGGCAAAACGGATTCGGGACTGGGTATAGAAAGGTAGACTGGGACAGGTACAGGAGGACAGAGCAGAGCGGATGAGGAGTATGGGGATCTTAAAACTAACTAGCAGAAGACACACAGACTAACTAAAGTTGTTAAGGCACCTCCCAATAGGAGAGGGCACCTTATATACAACATATCTCCCAGCCAATCACTGGGGATGACTTTAGCAGAGGGCACACTGGCCCTTTAAGAGTCAGGGAGCGTGCACCCTAAGCCCACTCCCAGGAGAACAAGCAGGCCAAATGCAGTTTAATATTTGATATAGGCTGAAAATTGAAGCTCAGCTTTGTTCAGTGGAGGAGAAAAGCAAGGAGCGGCAGACACCGTTAGTAGGCCCAACCAAACAAGTAGGCCAAATGCAGTTTAATATTTGATAAAGGCTGAAAATTGAAGCTCAGCTTTGTTCAGTGGAGGAGAAAAGCAAGGAGCGGCAGACACCGTTAGTAGGCCCAACCAAACAAGTAGGCCAAATGCAGTTTAATATTTGATAAAGGCTGAAAATTGAAGCTCAGCTTTGTTCAGTGGAGGAGAAAAGCAAGGAGCGGCAGACACCATTAGTAGGCCCAACCAAACAAGTAGGCCAAATGCAGTTTAATAGTTGATATAGGCTGAAAATTGAAGCTCAGCTTTGTTCAGTGGAGGAGAAAAGCAAGGAGCGGCAGACACCGTTAGTATGCCCAACCAAACAAGTAGGCCAAATTAAGTTTAATATGTGATATAGGCTGAAAATTGAAGCTCAGCTTTGTTCAGTGGAGGAGAAAAGCAAGGAGCGGCAGACACCGTTAGTAGGCCCAACCAAACAAGTAGGCCAAATGCAGTTTAATAGTTGATATAGGCTGAAAATTGAAGCTCAGTTTTGTTCAGTGGAGGAGAAAAGCAAGGAGCGGCAGACACCGGTAATAGGCCCAACCAAACAAGTAGGCCAAATGCAGTTTAATAGTTGATATAGGCTGAAAATTGAAGCTCAGCTTTGTTCAGGGGAGGAGAACAACAACAGCAGCAGACACCGTTAGTAGGCCCAACCAAACAAGTAGGCCAAATGCAGTTTAATATGTGATATAGGCTGAAAATTGAAGCTCAGCTTTGTTCAGTGGAGGAGAAAAGCAAGGAGCGGCAGACACCATTAGTAGGCCCAACCAAACAAGTAGGCCAAATGCAGTTTAATATTCGAAACAGGAGTAAACAGGCGGCATAGCTTTGTTCAATGGAGGACAGCTGTATTGAGTGGCGCAGACAGACACAGGTAGTAGGCCTAAAATAAGAAAGTAGGCTCAATGCAGTTTAAAATTGGTTACAGTGGTACACAGGCGGCATAGCGTTGTTCAGCGGAGGACGATAGTAATGAGTAGCGCAGACAGACTTAGTAGGCCTAAAATAAAAAAGTAGGCTCAATGCAGTTTAAAATTGGTTACAGGGGTACACAGGCGCAATAGCTTTGTTCAGTGGAGGACAACTGTAAGAAGTGGCTGACACAGTTAGTAGGCCAAAATAATAAAGTGAGGTAAATGTCTGCCAAAATTTTTTTCAAAAATAAACAGGTGGCATAGCTACGTACAAGGGTGGGCTCCTCTGCTGAGTAGCAGACAGTGGTAGTTGGCGTAAAGTATTAAATGGTCTAAATGGAGGCCAGGGCCCCTGTATATTTTAACTATCATCTATCATTTCAACACATTTGTGTTGGCAGTGCCATTGAAGGATTTATCAGCACAGACTACACAGTGGTGGAGCAGGGAGAGGTAAGTATTGCAAGTGGTAGAGCACTGTTCGACCAGGGGGGGGAACACTCTCGTACTGGCACATGGCCCCTCATATTACGATGGTGTGTCTGACGTTGGTTGTGCACCACCACCATCAGAAACACTTCATTGTACTATGAGGGACCCTGTGCCAGTGCCGTCGCCCAAGAGTGGGCACACCCACCTGTCCAGGCAAACGGCATTCGCACGGGTGCTAGCACTAGGTGGTGACCACAGCCCTGTGGGGGGAGTCAGCCCATTTAGGCAGGTAAAAAAATGGCCTATGGTGGACATTCAGCAGCTGCAAATGGAGGAATTGGAGCAGTCAGTAAGAGGAGGCCAAAAGCAAGACACTTTTCAGGCAAGCTACGTGTCAGCACGGGAAGGTGGGGCAAAATAATTAGAAATCCATGACTGGTTCATTTTAATGAAGGTTATATCAACATTTTGGGTAGCCAGACGAGTCCTTTTTTCGGTCAGTATTGAACCAGCAGCACTGAAGACTCTTTCTGATAGCACACTAGCAGCTGGGCAAGCGAGCTCCTGTAATGCATATTCTGCCAATTCAGGCCAGGTGTCTATTTTAGATGCCCAGTAATCAAAGGGGAATGACGTGTGAGGGAGAACATCGATAAGGGAGGAAAAATAGTTCATAACCATACTGGACAAATGTTGTCTCCTGTCACTTTGAATTGATGCCTGTCGTGTCATTGCGAAATCACTCCACAACCTGGTCATAAAACCCCTCTGTCCAACGCCACTTGATTTGTGCACCTCTAACACCTCTGCCATGTTGGCCCCTGCAGCTCGTGTGAGAATCATCACCGCCGCTGTGTTATGGGAATGCCTGAACCAAACGGTCTACAAGAGTTGCTTGTTTGGTAGCCAATATTTGCTCAAGGTTCTCATGTGGCATGATATTTTGTAATTTCCCTTTATAGCGTGGATCCAGGAGGCAGGCCAACCAGTAATCGTCATCGGTCATCATTTTTATAATGCGGGGGTCCTTTTTAGGATATGCAAGGCATAATCAGCCATGTGGGCCAATGTTCCAGGTGTCAATTCACTGCTTGTGCTGGTTTGAGGAGCACTTTCTTGCAAATCAACATCACTTGTCTCCCGCAAAAACCCTGTACCTGACCTTGCAACACCACGAGTTTCTATTGCCCCCTGAGAAGCATCCTCCTCCCATAAATATTCATCCCCATCATCCTCCTCCTCCTCTTCGTCTGCCACCTCGTCCAGGAGAGTTCCCTGAGCAGACAATGGCTGACTGTCATCAAGGCTTCCCTCCTCCTCGGCTGCAGATGCCTGCTCCTTAATGTGCATCAAACTTTGCATCAGCAGACGCATTAGTGGGATGCTCATGCTTATGATGGCGTCGTCTGCACTTACCAGCTGTGTGCATTCCTCAAAACACTGAAGGACTTGACAGAGGTCTTGTAGCTTCCACCACTGCACACCTGACAACTCCATGTCTGCCATCCAACTGCCTGCCCGTGTATGTGTATCCTCCCACAAATACATTACAGCACGCCTCTGTTCGCACAGCCTCTGAAGCATGTGCTGTGGGGAGTTCCACCTTGTTGCAATGTCGATTATTAGGCGGTGCTGGGGAAGCTTCAGCGATCATTGAAGGTTCTGCATATGGCTGGAGTGTACGAGCAAAGTCTTCGCACCTTCAGGAGCAGGGCTTGTAACCCCGGATAATTTTTCAGGAAGCACTGCACCACCAGGTTAAAGGTATGTGTTTCAGTTCTGAAAGGGCTATGGCAGCCATAAAATTCCTTCCGTTATCACTGACTACCTTGCCTGCCTCAAGATGTACAGTGCCCAGCCATGACTGAGTTTCTTGCTGCAAGTACTCGGCCAGTACTTCTGCGATGTGTCTGTTGTCGCCCAAACACTTTATTTCCAACACAGCCTGCTGACGCTTACCACTAGCTGTTCCATAATGACACCTCGTGTGTAACACTGGCAGCTGCGGATGGAGTGGTAGGGTGACTGCGCTCTGTGGACGAGCTTTCGCTTCTGGAGGAGGAGGAAGAGGAGGGGTGTCGAACGCCTACTGCCAACTGTTTCCTAGACCGTGGGCTAGGCAGAACTGTCCCACTATGGCTGTCCCCTGCATCCACATTAACCCAGTGCACCGTGATGGACATGTAACGTCCCCGGCCATGCCTACTGGTCCATGCATCTGTTGTGAAGTGCACCTTTCTACTGACTGATTGCCTGAGTGCATGGACAATGCGGTCATTGGCATGCTGGTGGAGGGCTGGGATGGCTTTTCTCGCAAAGAAGTGTCGACTGGCTAGGTCATAGCGTGGTACTGCATAGGCCATCAGGGCTTTGAAAGCTTTGCTTTCAACCAACCAGTAGGGCATCATCTCTAACGAGATTAGTCTAGCAATGTGGGCGTTCAAACCCTGTGTACGCGGATGAGTACTTCCTTTACAGGACGAGAGTCTCTTGTAGGGTGAGCTGGACTGGAGAGCTGCATATGGTGGAACTAGCAGGGGTGGACATGGCGGATTGAGAGAGGGTTGGTGATGTTGGCCTACATAGTGTTTCCTACCAATAACCTTGTGATTCCCTGACTGCTTTGGTCTTGTGACGATACCTCCACATTTGCTGCTGGTAGTGTCCTAACTGGTGGGCTTACAGTGAGGGAAGCAATGTAGCGTTGCTGACTACCTTCATTCAGAGCGGGTGCACCAACGGTACGGGACGTTTGGTAGTTAGTCCAGGCTTGCAAGTGCATGCTGGTTAAATGTCTACGCATGCACGTTGTATTTAAATTTTGGACATTCTTCCCTCTGCTAAAGGTCTTTGAGCATTTCTTACAGATAACTTTGCACTGATCATTCAGATCTTTGGTTAAAAAAATTGCCACACTGCACTCTTCCTACTATCGAATACCTTTTCAGGCATTGCACGCTGTGCTACTTTCACTGGATGGCCACGCTGTCCTAAAAGTGTTTTTGGTTTTGTCAAACGTTTTTGGCCAGATTCGGGCCTGCCAGATGAAAGCTGTTGCGATGTAGATGCCTGCTGCGGATCATCCTCGTCCCCTTCAGAGCTACTGCCAGCGGCACCCGGTTCCCCCAATGGCTGCCAATCTGGGTCAACAACTGGGTCATCTATCACCTCCTCTTCAATGTCATGTGCACCTTCCTCTGTCACCGTGTAAGGTGCTATAGCGTTTGGGACGGGGCACCATAGTCACATCAGGGTCACATTCTGGCTCAGTACACTGCGAGGGCAATGTAGTGATCTGAGTCAATCGAACAGCATAATAATCTAGCTGTGGCTGTGCATCTGTGCACTCCATGTCCGATTCATCTTGTAATGGGCTGTTAACTATTTCCCTTTCTAACCCTGGCACGGTATGTGTAAAGAGCTCCATGGAGTAAACTGTAGTGTCGCCTGCCGCATCCTTCACTTTTGCTTTGGGTGAAGGACACAAGGAAGCGACTTGTTCCTGACCGGGAGCATCCACTGAGGACTCGCTGCTTTTATATTTTGAACTTTCTGAAGAGGAGGCGAAAGAGCTAGAGGCTGAGCCAGCAATGAAAGCCAAAACTTGTTCCTGCTGCTCCGGCTTTAAAAGCGGTTTTCCTACTCCCAGATAAGGGAGCCTTCGAGGCCTTGTGTAGCCAGACGATGACGCTGTCTAAACAACTCGAGCCTTAGGTGCTATTTTGCTTTTCCCACTACCACCAGATGCTCCACCACCACCACCACCATCATCATTACCAGCTGGCAATGACCGCCCATGGCCTCTTCCACCAGACTTCCTCATTTTTGGGAAAATGTAGCCAAACTAACAACTGTTATATGGTACTGTAAAACAAGGTAGAAGGTGTATATAAACTTGTTGAGAATTTAAATCTCCCTTTTTGTGTGGGAGACTGCTGCAAAAATCAGGCCCACTGTATTGCACTACACAATGTAAGTGGCAGAACGTGGCTGCCAGATATACGACAAACAGAACGGACGCAGATCCACTTAGTGGCAATTTAAATCTCCCTTTTTGTGTGGGAGACTGCTGCAAAAATCAGGCCCACTGTATTACACTACACAATGTAACTGGCAGAACATGGCTGGCAGATATACGACAAACAGAACTGACGCAGATCCACTTAGTGGCAATTTAAATCTCCCTTTTTTGTGTGGGAGACAGCTGCAACAATTATGCCCAGTGTATTACACTACACAATGTAAGTGGCAGAACGTGGCTGGAAGATATATATAAAAAAAGGGACTGTACTACAATAACAATCTCCCTACAATGATCTCAGGACAAGTATGGCAGCCAGCAATAAAAAGGACTGCTGCACACAAAAGTGTGGACAAATAAACAATAGAACTGTGCAGAAAGGAGCAACAGGATTTTTGCTTTTAAAAAAGCAGTTGGTTTGCACAGCGGCGTACTAACAGCAATGCAGCTATCAGGGAGCCTTATAAGGCAGCTTAATAAGCTACAGAGCTGATGCACAAAAATCTAGCCTCCACTGTCCCTGCAAAGAAAAGGTGGCGTTGGTCAGTGGAAATCGCTACAGCACAAGCGGTTTGGGGGTTAATCTTCCCTCCCTAAGTATATCCCTGCTTCTGACGAAGCTGCAGCAACCTCTCCCTATGCTCAGATCGGCAGAAGTAAGATGGCGGTCGGCATGCACGCCCCTTTATAGCCCCTGTGACGCTGCAGAAAGCAAGCCAATCACTGTCATGCTCTTCTCTAATGGTGGGGACCGAGACCTATGTCATCACGCTGCCCACACTCTGCGTCCACCTTCATTGGCTGAGAAATGGCGCTGAACGCGTCATACAAAACGTGACTTTGGCGCAAAGATCGCCGACCACATGGCCGATCCCACACTGGGATCGGGTCGGGTTTCATGAAACCCGACTTTGCCGAAAGTCGGCGATTTTTCAATTAGTCCGATCCGTTTCGCTCAACCCTACTAAGGAGTAATATTAGGAACATTTACTTACACTTAAATTGCCAAGAACTACTGGTCTCCTGGACAGATGCCCACCCCAACGCGCGTTTCGGCACGTTGCCTTCGTCAGCGTGCCGAAATGCGCATTGGGGTGGGCGTCTGTCCAGGAGTTCTTGACAATTTAAGTGTAAGTAAATGTTCTAATATTGCTCCTTAGTATCACAGAACTTATAACATTGATTGCATACGCCAGCTCCTGGTCAACTAACTAATTTATAATGTGGAATTACTGACACCTGGTGGTATATTGTGTGCACTGTCACTTTATTAGCACTAATACAGCTAATGGTTTGTAAATTTGTGACCTTTTTCATTTGATTTTTTTGTGCATTTTTTTTGCACTTGTTGCATTGTATGTGGTTGTATTTTACAATCTTCTACACATTCATAATCACCTACTACATTTTTCTATATTTTTGTTATAGATACACATTATATATATGTGCATATTTTATTTTTTATTTATTTTTACATTATTCAATATTTCCTGCACTTTATATTTTTTTCCACATGCATTCCTGCTAACAAACGCCCATTTAGCATACAAATGCATTATGTCAATTCATTGAACATATTTTTATGGAATTTTAAGAAATTTTTGATCGATTTTTCTGTTGTTTTTTTTACCTGAGATATTAATAAAGTAAATTTTAATTCTGGACTGCTAATCGTTTTTTCTTTATGGTTTTTTACCTATACTATGTGTATACACTCACTGGCCACTTTATTAGGTACACCTGTCCAACTTCTTGTTAACACTTAATTTCTAATCAGCCAATCACATGGCGGCAACTCAGTGCATTTAGGCATGTAGACATGGTCAAGACAATCTCCTGCAGTTCAAACCGAGCATCAGTATGGGGAAGAAAGGTGATTTGAGTGCCTTTGAACGTGGCATGGTTGTTGGTGCCAGAAGGGCTGGTCTGAGTATTTCAGAAACTGCTGATCTACTGGGATTTTCACGCACAACCATCTCTAGGGTTTACAGAGAATGGTCCGAAAAAGAAAAAAAATCCAGTGAGCGGCAGTTCTGTGGGCGGAAATGCCTTGTTGATGCCAGAGGTCAGAGGAGAATGGGCAGACTGGTTCGAGCTGATAGAAAGGCAACAGTGACTCAAATCGCCACCCGTTACAACCAAGGTAGGCCTAAGAGCATCTCTGAATGCACAGTGCGTCGAACTTTGAGGCAGATGGGCTACAGCAGCAGAAGACCACACCGGGTACCACTCCTTTCAGCTAAGAACAGGAAACTGAGGCTACAATTTGTACAAGCTCATCGAAATTGGACAGTAGAAGATTGGAAAAACGTTGCTTGGTCTGATGAGTCTCGATTTCTGCTGCGACATTCGGATGGTAGGGTCAGAATTTGGCGTAAACAACATGAAAGCATGGATCCATCCTGCCTTGTATCAACGGTTCAGGGATGTGCAGCCGACAAATCTGCGGCAACTGTGTGATGCCATCATGTCAATATGGACCAAAATCTCTGAGGAATGCTTCCAGCACCTTGTTGAATCTATGCCACGAAGAATTGAGGCAGTTCTGAAGGCAAAAGGGGGTCCAACCCGTTACTAGCATGGTGTACCTAATAAAGTGGCCAGTGAGTGTATATCTCTTCTATCTATTCTATTCTAACCTGTCAGTGTGATTTTACTGTATACCACACTGAATTGCCGGCTTTTCTATAGGACCATGGTGCGTATTTGTCGCAAGTCACACTGATGGTCCATGTGGTGTACAAATTTTTCTCACACACATAGACTTTCATTGGTGAGTCTCGGCCGATATACGGTGCAAATCGCAGGATGCTGCAATTTCTCTCGCACGTATAATACGGCCGAGAAAACAACGGATGATGGGAGTTGCCCCATAGATTAACATTAGTCCGAGTGCTATGTGATTTTTTTCTCGCATAGCACTAGTCCGTATTTCTCTCTAGTGTGACTCCGGCCTAACCATACCACTTCAGTGTCTATTGAAACACTCGCTGCTCACAATTAGGCCGGTTTCACACGTCAGTGGCTCCGGTACGTGAGGTGACAGTTTCCTCACGTACCGGAGCCACTGACACACGTAGACCCATAAAAATCAATGCATCTGTGCAGATGTCATTGATTTTTTGCGGACCGTGTCTCTGTGTGCCAAACACAGAGACATGTCAGTGTTCGTGGGAGCGCACGTATTACACGGACCCATTAAAGTCAATGGGTCCGTGTAAAACACGGACCACACACGGACCTTCTCCGTGTGCAGTCCGTGTGGCGTGCAGGAGACAGCGCTACAGTAAGCGCTGTCCCCCCCACATGGTGCTGAAGCCGCGATTCATATCTTCTCTGCAGCAGCGTTTGCTGCATAGAAGATATGAATAATAGTGTTTAAAATAAAGATCTATCTGTGCGCCGCCCTCCCACCCCCTGTGCGCCCCCCCCCCCACTGTTCTGAAAATACTCACCTGCTTCCCTCATTGGCTGTCGCTGCTTCCTGGTCTGGCCGCCCCTTCTACTGTATGAGGTCACGTGGGGCCGCCGATTAGAGTCATGAATATGTGGCTCCACCTCCCATAGGGGTGGAGCCGCCTATTCATGACTGTAAATGAGCGGCCCCACGTGACCGCATACAGGAGATGGGGCCAGACCAGGAAGCAGCGACAGCCAACGAGGGAGCGGGTGAGTATTTTCAGAACAGCGGGGGGGCGCACAGGGGGTGGGAGGGCGGCGGACAGATAGATCTTTATTTTAAACACTATTATTCATATCTTCTATGCAGAAAACGCTGCTGCACAGAAGATATGAATCGCGGCTTCAGCACGATGCAGTGTACCACACGCGTGGGTACCACACGCTCCGTGTGGTACCCACTCGGCACACGGGCAGCACACGTGTGCCGCACGTATGGCCTACGTGAGCTCACGGGCACACGGACACGGATAACTCCGGTACCGATTTTTTCCGGTACCGGAATTATCTGGACGTTTGGGACAGCCCTTAATGAGGAAGCTTTGCACATTGACCAGATGGAGAAGCAGTGAGAAAATAAACAGGGTAAAACTATCCAGAACAACCTCATTTCATCTTCTCATCCTCCTGGTGAGGACAAGATAGTCTTGCCTGTTAGGAGTCTGGTACACATGGCTGACTTATAGTCCCACTGCCTTACCCGTTACCTTCGCGTTATATGCATTTTGGCCAACACTGATTACTGGTTGTTCACTCTTCTCGACCTACGCTACAAAGAAACCTTTTGATTTGTCCTTCATGCGGTGGAGAGGGCTAGTAAAATGGTGCAATTCCAGAAGACACTAGTCGAACAATTAGAACAAAAAGTCTCATCTGACAATGCTGGCAGCAGACTTCATAGTTCATTGGGTAACCAAGCAGGATAGATTAGGGAGACACACAACAGGACCAACAGAGACAGGGGAACACCATCAGGGGACAGTTTCATCAGACCCTCCCAGCGCGGTGTAGTCTGACAAGGAGGGAAAAGTTTTTGATGAGGGTTAATAGGGTGAAGAAGCATCTAGCCTACCATATCAGCATGCATCGTGATTCCTCCGTGCCTCTCATCTACTGGGTATCGAAAATTAACAAGGCCTGGATTGGCCCAGAGTTTTTAATCCCACCAGATAACAGTAGCAGAACATAAAGCCAATTCAAATGTTCCTTTTTTCTGGTGTTTTAGCATGCACCACTTCATACTCAAAAAAGGGTATGGTTCATGGTTTCTTCTTTTTCTTGTCCTTCTCCTCTTGCATCATATCATCATGTGGCCCTTGCTCATAATTTTTAGACGGCAAACAGGTAGTTTTGCAATTTCATTTCTTGCTCCCCAACAGGTAGTTTTGCAATTTCATTTCTTGCTCCCCTTCTTCCCAGAGACATAGCTTTTTAACTTTTTGGCCATTTCAGAGCTTATTTTTTGCAAGACACTTTGTACTTTTGAACAACACTATTGGTTTTAACATATCATGTACTGGAAAACTGGAAAAAAAAATTCCATGTGCGGTGAAATTGCAAAAAAAGTACAATCCCACAGTTTTTTGTTTTGCTTTTTTACTATGTTCACTAAATGCTAAAATTTACCTGCCATTATGATTCTCCAGGTCATTACAGGTTCATAGACACCAAATACAGTGTCTTGCAAAAGTATTCGGCTCCCTGGAACTTTTCAACCTTTTCCCACATATCATGCTTCAAACAGAAAGATACGAAATGTAAAGTTTTGGTGAAGAATCAACAACAAGTGGAACACAATTGTGAAGTTGAACAAAATGTATTGGTTACTTTAAATTTTTGTGGAAATTCAAAAACTGAAAAGTGGGGTGTGCAATATTATTCGTCCCCTTTACTTTCAGTGCAGCAAACTCACTCCAGAAGTTCATTGTGGATCTCTGAATAATCCAATGTTGTCCTAAATGCCCAATGATGAAAAATATAATCCACCTGTGTGTAATTAAGTCTCCGTATAAATGCACCTGCTCTGTGATAGTCTCATGGTTCTGTTTGAAGCACAGAGAGCATCATGAAGACCAAGGAACACAACAGGCAGGTCCGTGATACTGTTGTGGAGAAGATTAAAGCTGGATTTGGATACAAAATGATTTCCAAAACTTTAAACATCCCAAGGAGCACTGTGCAAGCAATCATATTGAAATGGAAGGAGTATCATACCACTGCAAATCTACCAAGACCCGGCCATCCCTCTAAACTTTCATCTCAAACAAGGAGAAGACTGATCAGAGATGCAGCCAAGAGGCCCATGATCACTCTGAATGAACTGCAGAGATCTACAGCTGAGGTGGGACAGTCTGTCCATAGGACAACAATCAGTCGCACACTGCACAAATCTGGCCTTTATGGAAAAGTGGCAAGAAGAAAGCCATTTCTGAAAGATATCCATGAAAAGTGTTGTTTAAAGTTTGCAACATGCCACCTGGGAGACACACCAAACATGTGGAAGAAGGTACTCTGGTCAGATGAAACCAAAATCGAACTTTTTGGTAACAATGCCAAACGATATGTTTGGCGTAAAGGCAACATAGCTCATCACCCTGAACACACCCTGCCCACTGAAAAACATGGTGGTGGCAACATCATGGTTTGGGCCTGCTTTTCTTCAGCAGGGACAGGGAAGATGGTTAAAATTATTGGGAAGATGGATGGAGCCAAATACAGGACCATTCTTGAAGAAAACCTGTTGTGGAGTCTGCCTGCAAAAGATCCGAGACTGGGATGGAGATTGTCTTCCAACAAGACAATGATCCCAAACATAAAGCAAAATCTACAATGGAATGGTTCACAAATAAACATATCCAGGTGGTAGAATGGCCAAGTCAAAGTCCAGACCTCAGTCCAATCAAAAATCTGTGGAAAGAGCTGAAAACTGCTGTTCACAAACGATCTCCATCAAACCTCACTGAGCTCGAGCTGTTTGCCAAGGAAGAATAGGCAAAAATTATAGTCTCTCGATGTACAAAACTGATAGAGACATATCCTAAGCGACTAGCAGCTGTAATCGCAGCAAAAGGTGGCGCAACAAAGTATTATGTTAAAAGGGCCGAATAATATTGCACACCCCACTTTTCAGTTTTTGATTTTCCACAGAAATTTAAAATAACCAATACAATTCGTTCAACTTCACAATTATGTTCCACTTGTTTTTGATTCTTCACCAAAAATTTACATTTGGCATCTTTATGTTTGAAGCATGATATGTGGGAAAAGGTTGAAAAGTTCCAGGGATCCAAATACGTTCGCAAGGCACTGTATGTCTAGATTCTTTTTTATCTAAGTGGTGAAAAAAAAAATCCAAACTTTACGGTTAAAAAAAAATATTGCACCATGTTCCGATACCCGTAGCGTCTCCATTTTTCATGATTTCGGGTTGGTTGAGGGCTTATTTTTTGTGCACTGAGCTGACGTTTTTAATGATACCATTTTGGTGCACATACGATCTGTTGATCGCCTGTTATTGCATTTTAATGCAATGTCGGGCGACCAAGAAAAATTCTGGCTTTTGACTTTTTTTCTCGCGATGCCGTTTAGTGATCAGGTTAATCCTTTTTTATTGATATATCAGGCGATTCTGAATGCGACGATACCAAATATGTGTATATTTGATTTTTTTTATTTTATTTTGAATGGGGCGAAAGGGGGGGTGATTTGAACTTTTATTTTTTTATTTATTTAAGATTTTTTAAAACATTTTTTAAAACTTTTTGCATGCTTCAATAGTCTCCATGGGAGACTAGAAACTGCACTTGTCCAATCGACTCAGCTACATACAAGCAATGATCGGATCGCCTGTATGTAGCAGAATTACTCACTTGCTATGAGCGCCAACCACCGGGCGGTGCTCATAACAATCCGGCTATGACAATCATAGAGGTCAGCTGGAGACCTCTAATTGTCATGCCAACCTATTGGTGACCCGCGATCACGTGACAGGGGTCACCGATGGGCGGATTTCTGGCACAATTGCCGGAAGCACATGTTAAATGCCACTGTCAGACTTTGACTGTTGCATTTAACAGGTTAATAGCCGCGTGTGGATTGCAATTCCACCCAAGGCTGTTCCGGTCACATGTCAACAGTTCAAAACAGCTGCCATGTGCCGGGAAAGATGTGGGCTCACTGCCAGAGCCCACATTAAAGGGAGGCTATCCGACATTGGCGTACTATTATGTCCGATGTTGGAAAGGGTTAATGACCAGGCCAGTTTTTACAATTCTGACCACTGTCACTTTATGAATTAATAATTGTGGAATGCTTCACTGATTCTGAGACTATTTTTCATGACATATTGTACTTCATGATAGCGGTAAAGTCTCTTCTATATAACTTACGTTTATTTGTGAAAATAAACGAAATTTGGAGAACATTTTGCACTTTTCAAATTTTGAATTCTTATGCCCTTAAATCAAAGAGATGTGTCACACAAAATAGTTAATAAATAATGTTTCAAAAATGTCTACTTACATCAGCACAATTTTTGAAACAAAACTTTTTCTTGCTAGGAAGTTATAGGGGTTAAAAGCTGACCATCGATTTCTTCTTTTTCCATTTAAGAGAATTTTTTTTCAGGGACAACCTCATATTTGAAGGTCTGTGAGGGGTCTATTTTATAGAAAATACCCAAAAGTGACACCATTCTAAAAACTGCACCCCTCAAGGTGCTCAAAACCAGATTCAAGAAATGTATTAACCCTTCAGGTGCTTCACAGAAATTTTTGGAATGTGAAAAAAAAATGTACATTTAACTTTTTTTCACAAAAAATTTACTTTACATCCAAATGTATTTTTTATTTTGACAAGGGTAACAGGAAAAAATGGACCCCAAAATTTGTTTAAAAATTTCTCCTGAGCATGCCGATATCCTGTATGAGGGAGAAGACCACTGTTTGGGAGCACGGAAGGGAAGGAGCGCCATTTACTTTTTGAATGCAAAATTTGCTGGAACAATTGACCCCCACAAGTAACCCCATTTTGGAAACTAGACCTCTCAAACTATGTATTTAGATGTGTAGTGGGCACCTTAAATTCTCAGGTGCTTCACATAAAGTTTATAACGTTGAGACGTGAAAATAATAGAACCACATTTGGCCCCAAATTCTGCATTTTCATAAGGGTAACAAGAGAAATTATACCAAACAAATTGTAGTGCAATTTCTCCTGGGTACGCCGATAGCCCATATGAGGGAGAAAACTACTGTTTGGGCGCACGGCAGGGCTCGGAAGGGAAGGAGAGTCATTTGACTTTTTGAATGTAAAATTTTCTAGACTCATTAGCGGATGTCATGTTGTGTTTGAAGAGCCTCTGATGTGTGTAAACAGTGGACATACCCCACAAGTGACCCCATTTTGGAAATTAGACCACTCAAGGAATGTATTTAGATGTGTGGTGAGCACCTTGAACACCCAGGTGCTTCACAGCAGTTTATAACGATGAGCCGTGAAAATAAAAAAAATCACATTTTCATCACAAAAATGTTATTTTAGCCACAAATTTTGCATTTTTGTAAGGTTAATAGGAGAAATTGCATTACACAATTTGTTGGGCAATTTCTGCTAAGTATGCCGATTCCCCTTGTGTAGGGGAATAATACTTTTGAGGCACAGTGCAAAGCTTAGATGGGAAGAGGTGCCATTGGAGTTCAGATGTTGTTTTAGACCCAAGTTTTTAATTTTACTAAGGGCTTATAGGAAATTTTTTTACTACAAACTGAAGTCCATTTTTTTTCCTGAGTGCAACAATAACTTACATGTAATGGGTAAATATTTTTCAGGCACAGTGCTAAACTCAGAAAGCAAGGAGCACCAGATTTTACAGTTATGGTTTGCAGGTGTCATGACCCACTGAGAGAGCTCATGAGGTGCCAGAACAGCGGAGCTCCCCATAAGTGATCCCATTTTAAAAACTACATCTCTGAATGAATTCATATAGGGGTGCAATGATCATATTGACACCACGGATGCGTCACAGAATTTAAAAAAATTGGACAGTGAAGAAACGATAACTACGTTTTTACCACCAAAATTGTTTTAGCCCCAGATTTGCAATATTCACAAAAGAAGTTTATAAAAATGCCACCATAATTTGTCCCACAATTTCTACTGAACGTGGCAATACCCGTGGCTGTACAGTACTACTTAGACATAAGGAGAGACTCGGGAGGAACGGAGCGCTGATTTTCCTAGAACAGCTTGCGGACTCCATATACAGAGTCCCTAGTTGCTAGAAGAACAAAATCCCCCTTCAAATGACTCCATTTTGGACATTATACCCCTTTGGGAATTAATCTACAGGTGTAGTGTGGATTTTGACTCCGTGGGTATTTTCCAGAAACAATAAACAGTGGATGTTGCCGAGTGAAAATTGCAAACTGCCGTTGTAGTGCCAGTACATTGCAATCACCAGTACTTTATGCCCAGCCTGTGCTTCTGGAGACATTTACCCGTAAGTTAGGCGGGCTCTAATCGCTTCAGAAATGCCAAACATGTGGACACTATATGTGGTTTAGATACACTGTGGGGTTCAGAAGGGAAGGTGCATTTGTTTTTGAGAGTGCAAAGGTTGCTGAATTTCTTTTGGAAGGTGAGCAGCCATTTTGTTTTTCCAGAGCCTTTTTGCTACCAGTATTGTGGAAGCCCCCTATATTTCCGATAACAGATGACAGACCTGAGTGGGGGCTTGCTTTTTTTGTGGATTGAATTGAAGCTTTTATTGGCAACATTTTACATAACAGGATCACATTTATCCGGTGCTCTATGCTAAGCACTTACTTTGGGGTTTCCATTTAAATCTTTGAGTGACGTGATGAAACCTCTGAGGGAACCATTCACTATAAGGTAGCACAGTTACTCTGGACTCCATCTGGTCTATGTTCAGTGGTGTCCTTTTCAGAAGTGCACAAAACTCTGGCCAACGGCACTTTATGCAATCCTTAAAATACGGACACTGCCGGATCACAGGTCAAATGGTCACCACAGTGCCTTCATTCATCTGCCTCAATAAAGGGGATCTTCCACTAGAAGATTTAGCGCAGAGCACAGGATAAATGTTCACCGAGCCTTACTGCGATCTTTGGGAGGCAGAATGAAAAAATCAACAGCAGGTGAAAAATTGGTTTTATTTATTTTTCACGCAGTTCCTCATGCGGTATAAGTGATTAGGCTTGTTTTTTGGGTGACGATTTGATGTTTTTATTGGTACAATTTCCAGACAAATTAAATTTTTTGATCGCTTTCTATTCTGATTTTTGAGAGGCAGAATTAACAAAAACCAGCAGTTCAGGAAATTTATTTGAGGGGGTGGTATTATGTCATTCCACGTGTGGTAAAATTGATAAGGCAGCTTTATTCTTCCGATCAGTGCGATTACAGCGATACCACCGCCCCCCCAAATAATTATTTTTGCATCGCTTTATTCTGAGAGCTATAATTTTTTTATTTTTCCGCTGTTGGAGCTCTATAGTGGCTTATTTTTTGCGGAACAAGATGACGTTTTCAGCGGTATCACTTTTATTTATATCCATCTTTTTGATCACATTTTATTCCACTTTTTGCTTGGCAGTATGATAAAACATTATTTTTTATGGTCTTCACTAAAGGGATTAACTAGTGGGATAGTTTTATAGGTCAGGTCATTCTGGACACGGCAATACTAAATATGTGTACTTTTATTGTTTTATAATTTTTTTTCATACAAATTTTTATTTATGGGTACAATATCTTTTTATTTATTTTTAACCCCTTTCTGGCAGCTGATGGAATAGTATGTCAGCTGGCAGATCCCCTGCTTTAAGGTGGGCTCCGGCGGTGAGCCCACCTTAAAGCCGCGACATGTCAGCGTTTTGTACAGCTGACATGTGCGCGCAATGAGCGCGAGCGGAATCGCGATCCGCCCGCGCCCATTAACTAGTTACATGCCGCCGTCAAGCGCTGATAGCGGCATTTAACTAGCGCTCCCAGCCGCGCGGCCGGAAGTGCTCGCACCGCTGACCCCCGTCACATGATCGGGGGTCAGCGGTGCATTGCCATAACAACCAAGAGGTCTCCTTGAGACCTCTATGGTTGTTGATGGCCGATTGCTTTGTGCGCCACCCTGTGGTCGGCGCTCAAAGTACACCTGGATTTCTGCTACATAGAGGTGATCTGTACTTCACCTCTATGTAGCAGAGCCGATCGAGTTGTGCATGCTTCTAGCCTCCTATGGAGGCTATTGAAGCATGCCAAAATAAAAAAAAAAGTGTTTAAAAATCTAAAAAAATAAAAAATATATAAAAGTTAAAATCACCCCCCTTTCGCCCCAATCAAAATAAAACAATTAAAAAAAAATTAAACATACACATATTTGGTATCGCCGCATTCAGAATCACCCGATCTATCAATAAAAACAAAGGATTAACCTGACCGCTAAATGGCGTAGCGAGAAAAAAATCAAAGCGCCAAAATTACATTTTATTGGTCGCCGCGACATTGCATTAAAATGCAATAACGGGCGATCAAAAGAATGTATCTACACCAAAATGGTATCATTAAAAACGCCAGCTCGGCACGCAAAAAATAAGCCTTCACCCGACCCCAGATCATGAAAATTGGAGACGCTACGGGTATCGGAAAATCGCGCAATTTATTTATTTTTTTTTGCAAACTTTGGAATTTTTTTTCACCACTTAGATAAAAAAAATAACCTAGACATGTTAGGTGTCTATGAACTCATAATGACCTGGAGAATCATAATAGCAGGTTAGTTTTAGCATTTGGTGAACCTAGCAAAAAAGCCAAACAAAAAAACAAGTGTGAGATTGCACTTTTTTTGCAATTTCATCACACTTGGAATTTTTTTCCCGTTTTCTGTTACACGGCATGGTAAAACCAATGGTATCGTTCAAAAGTACATCTCGTCCCGCAAATAATAAGCCCTCACGTTGCCATATTGACGGAAAAATAAAAAAGTTATGGCTCTGGGAAGGAGGGGTGCGAAAAACGAAAACGAAAAAAGCTCCGGGGTGAAGGGGTTAAAAACATTTACACAATTTTTTTTTAAATGTTAAAAACGTTTTTTGTTTTTTTTTTAAATGAAAAAAAAAAAAAAAGTGGTATTCACCTGTGCTGTCTACAAAAATGAACAATAAAATGAAAAATAGATGAATAAATGAATAAGAGAGCACTTACTTAATGAGTAATCATTGGTTATGCAGTGGATGTTTTAATAGGTCCTTAAAGTACTACCAGAATCTTAAGGGAGCGAGAAGAAAGAAGAAAAAAAAAAAGGTGTAAATGTTTGTATTGGTGAATGTAGTGAGACTAAATAGATTTATAATATATACTCACTCAGATATTAAATGGAAATGTGCAATGAAGAGACGTGATCTCTGTGTATCTGCAATTGATGCGGGTATTGTGATGACCACGGTTGCTTAATCTTCAGAGGTTTATAGTAGATGCCCCTGCTTAAATAAACGTACAACCTTTATAGGTATGGTTTTAAATAAATGCGGTCTAGTTTTCCCAGTACACAATGAACTTACTGCTGGTGGGAGTAGCGCAGGATTCCTGTTAGGTTAAGGTACTAAGATGACCGTCATATGTTGAGATGAGGAGAAATGCTCCCCTAGTATGTTGGAGCACTAATATGCCACAATTGCTATGTGCACATAAAATATGCTGTACTCACTGTGGTGCTGAGTGCGGAGGGAAGCGGTTCCGGAAAGTCTGAGCCACCGCTAGGTGTATCACTATGGCAGAGCGGTGGGTTAAGGAGAGTGGCGGCAGAAGCCGCGCGACCGCGAGACCTCGCGTGCCCCGGCCGGATGCAGCACTGAGGTAGCGGTCGGAGAGGATGGGCGAAGCTACTGGTGACGTCACCACGCTACAGGGCTAAAGAGGACAGGTGTGCTAGTATAGCTAGTCAGCCAAACAATGCATTTCAAGGGCTCTGGCCCTCTTCATCAAGGTTAATAACCCTTCTGCCGCCACTCTCTCCTTAACCCACCGCTCTGCCATAGCGATACGCCTAGCGGTGGCTCAGACTTTCCGGAACCGCTTCCCTCCGCACTCAGCACCACAGTGAGTACAGCATATTTTATGTGCACATAGCAATTGTGGCATATTAGTGCTCCAACATACTAGGGGAGCATTTCTCCTCATCTCAACATATGACAGTCATCTTAGTACCTTAACCTAACAGGAATCCTGCGCTACTCCCACCAGCAGTAAGTTCATTGTGTACTGGGAAAACTAGACCGCATTTATTTAAAACCATACCTATAAAGGTTGTACATTTATTTAAGCAGGGGCATCTACTATAAACCTCTGAAGATTAAGCAACCGTGGTCATCACAACACCCGCATCAATTGCAGATACACAGGGATCACGTCTCTTCATTGCACATTTCCATTTAATATCTGAGTGAGCATATATTATAAATCTATTTAGTCTCACTACATTCACCAATACAAACATTTACACCTTTTTTTTTTTTTTCTTCTCGCTCCCTTAAGATTCTGGTAGTACTTTAAGGACCTATTAAAACATCCACTGCATAACCAATGATTACTCATTAAGTAAGTGCTCTCTTATTCAATTATTCATCTATTTTTCATTTTATTGTTCGTTTTTGTAGACAGCGCAGGTGAATACCACTTTTTTTTTCATTTGATATACTTTACAGGTCTACACAGAACCTGTCACAATCACCAGCAGCACTCTACATTCAGCAATTTTTGTTCCCCCACTAGGAACTATCAGGAGCGCCAGTGCTTTCTACTTCCTTTTTTAGTGTTTTTTTTTTACTTTGTCCCACTATGGGACTTTCATTCTTAGCAGGCTGATCGCTCATATAGCATGGGGATGCATCAGCATCCCTGTGCTATGCAAACTCTGCACATAGGCTACGTTCACATTAGCGTTAAGCTAATGTGCGTCGGGTTTGCGTCGGCGACGCAGCGGCGACGCATGCGTCATGCGCCCCCTATACTTAACATGGGGGACGCATGCGTTTTTTTTTGTTGCGTTGTGCCACACATGCGTCTTTTTTGCCGCAAGCGTCGGACCAAGAAAACGCAACAAGTTGCATTTTTCTTGCGTCCGATTTTCGTCAAAAACCGACGCATGCGTCGCAAAACGCAGCGTTTTTGCGTGCGTTTTGCCGCGTTTTTGCGTGCGTTTTGCCGCGTTTTTGCGTGCGTTGTGCGTTGCGTCGCCGACGCAGCGGCGCACAACGCTAGTGTGAACGTAGCCTGACAGATAAAGTTGCTGATCATACTCTGAGCATAATTTAGCAACTTTACTATCTCTGGTGACCAAGATGTCGTTATTACGACATCAGGTCACCGTGGCAATGATTGGGACCCCTCAATGATGCCACAGGGTCTCCGATCCAAGGGCAGAGATGCGATCTTCCCTCTGTCTGCTCCCGGAATGCTGCGATCTAGTTTGACCACCCTGTGGTCGGCGCTCATAGCAATGCTGTAATTTAGCTACATAGGGCCGATCTGAGCATCGCTCCTATGTAGCAGAGCCGATCATGCTATGCCAGCTTCTAGCCTCCCATGTAGCCCTTTGCAGCATGGCAAAAGTAAATAAAATGTTTTTAAAAATATGAAAAAAAAAAAAAAATAAAGTTCAAATCACCACCCTTTTGTCCCATTCAAAATAAAACGATAAAAAAAAATCAAGTTTTTTTGGTATCGCCCCATTCAGAATCGCCCAATCTATCAAGAAAAAAAGAATTAACCTGATTGCTAAACGGCGTAGTGAGAAAAGAAAAATAAAACTACGTTTTTTTGGATGCCGGGCCATCAAAAGAATGTATCTGGACCAAAATGGTATCATTAGAAGCATCAGCTTGGCACGTAAAAAATAGGCCCTCACCCAACCTGAGATAACGAAAAATGGAGATGCTACGGGTCTCAGAAAATTGCGCAATTTTTTTTTAGCAAAGTTTGGATTTTTTTTACCACTTAGATAAAAAATAACCAAGACATGTTTGGTGTCTATGAACTAGTATTGACCCGGAGAATCATAATGGCAGGTCAGTTTTAGCATTTAGTGAACCTAGCAAAAAAGCCAAAGTAAAAACAAGTGTGGGATTGAACTTTTTTTGCAATTTCACCGCACTTGGAATTTTTTTCCCGTTTTCTAGTACACAACATGGTAAAACCAATGGTGTAGTTCAAAAGTACAACAACAAATAAGCCCTCACATGGCCATATTGACAGAAAAACAAAGTTATGGCTCCGGGAAGGAGGGGAGCGAAAAATGAAAATGCAAAACCGAAAAAAGCTCTGGGGTTAAAAATGGGGAAAAAATGTTTTCTGAGGTCTATGTGTCAGGGTGTAGCAGTCCCTCCTAATTTTTGGCAGGCCTTGTACTTTGTACATAGGCTTTATGAGTATAGTAGTCCCACTATCTTACAATTTTAACAGAATGAGCAAACACTTGGAAAATGAGATTTAGTGTAGATAATTGTAGAGTAATGCACCTAGAATGGAGTAATCCTATTGCTGCATATCCATTAAATAGGAGAATACTTGGGTACGCTCGGGGGTCCTCCGAGTATTTGTAAGTGCTCGGAGATTTAGTTTTCATTGCCGCAGCTGAATGATTTACAGCTATTAGCCAGGCTAAGTACATGTGGGGGTTGCCTGGTTGCTAGGGAATCCCGACATGTAATCAAGCTGGCTAACAGATGTAAATCATTCAGCTGCTGCAAGGAAAACTAAATCTTCGAGCACTTACAAATACTCGGAGGACCCCCGAGCGTGCTCGGGAAATCTCGAGTAACGAGTATATTCGATCACTTATTAATATTTGCCAAATGCCAGAATGAGAGAAATAATATTTTAACCCCTTAGTGACGGAGCCAAATTTTTAAGATCTGACCAGTGTCACTTTATGTGGTAATAACTCTGAAACGCTTCAACGTATCCTAGTGATTTTGACATTGTTTTTTCGTGACACATTATACTTTATGATAATGGTAAATTTAGGTCAATATGTTTAGCGTTTATTTATAAAAAATATCAGAACTTTGAGAAAAATGTTAAAAAATTAGCAATTTTCAAACTTTGAATGATTATCCCTTTAATCCAGATAGTCATACCACAGAAAAATATCAAAAAATAACATTTCCCACAGGTCTGCTTTACATCAGCACCATTTGTAAAATGTTATTTTATTAGTAATTTAGGAGGTTTCAAAATGTAGCAGTAATTTTTCATTTTTTCAAGGAAATTTACAAAATTTATTTTTTTAGGGACCTATCCATGTTTGAAGTGCCTTTTGGGGTCCCATATATTGGGAAACCCCCAAAAGTTATACCATTTTAAAAACAGAACCCCCTGACATAATGAAAACTGCAGTCAGGTAGTTTACTAACCCTTCAAGTAATTTTCAGGAATTAATGCAAAGTGGCATAACACAAATGAAAATGTGTATTTTTACCACCTAAATGCCGCTAACTTCTGAACAGGCCGCTACAGCCGTCAGACTCTAAGGCCGCTATTTGGTCATGAATTGCCACAGCAAACATCAGGACCACACAATCATGACCTGAAGGCACCAATTGGGATAAAGAGGAAGCCCCCACACTCTGTTAACCATTTATATGATGTACTCATAATTGACAGCAGCATCTAAGGGGTTAAACAAATTTGGATGGTGTAAACACTGATGGTGGCTGATGCAGCAAATTATCAGCTTTAGTGTACAGTCGACAGCTCCTGGATTATTACCTGTATGGGGAGCCTATTCTCTTATACCTCAGGTCAGTTAAAAGACGTATTGGCGGTCATTAAGGGGCTAAGGCCTTTTTATTACTTACTGCAAAGTCAAAAGTTTACATACATTTCATTAGTCTTTGGTACCATTGCCCTTAAACTGAATGACTTGGGTCAAACGTTTGGGATATCCTTCCACAAGCTTCTCACAATAGTTGGTTGGAATTTAGGCCCATTCATCCTGGCAAAACTGGTGTAACTGATCTAGTATGGAAATAGAGGAAAAAAGCCAGCTCACCAAGCCACCACCGCAGGTGCACGGAACTCCACGCTGATCAATGAGGTCAAATCCAAAGGGGAAAAAAAAACATGTTCCAGCTCCATGGTAAAATTCAGGCGTTATATCTTTATTAAATCCTGTTTAAAAATGATGGCTGTAAAGCTCTCCACGGGCTCACAGGACAACGAGCAACGCGTTTCGATCCAAGCGGATCTTTATCCAAGCCACAAATGTGAATGCACATTAACGCTATATAGAAACTAACAACGAATGAAATTTCTACAAGCAATCACATGACATGTCAGATGATATATCGAAGGTCCTGAATATCTGAATCAAAAACGAATGTGAATAGCAACAAAAAAAGGACTCAAAACATTAAAAACATGCTAAACCACACAATTAAACATTAATAGTAATACATCAGTTCATTACGTTTGTTTAATCCCATTGTACTATATCATACAAATGTTCAGTAATGCGAACCTTCAATTTCCGTGAAGTACACCCGATATAAGAAAGCTGACATGCAGTACAATCAATTTTATACACTACAAATGTAGTGTTGTCATCTAAATATTCATGGCTGTGTCGCTCGTTGTCCTGTGTGCCCGTGGAGAGCTTTACAGCCATCGTTTTTAAACAGGATTTAGTAAAGATATAACGCCTGAATTTTACCATGGAGCTGGAACTTGTAACTGATCTAGGTTTGTAGGTTGCCTTGATCGCATCTGCCTTTTCAGTTTTGCCCATAAATTTTCAAAAGGATTAAGATCAGGACTTTGTGATGGTCACTCCAAAACATTGACTTTATTATCCTTAACCCCTTCGCGTTGCAGCCCATTTTCGTTTTCGCGTTTTTCACTCCCCTTTTTTCCAGAGCCATAACTTTTTAATTTTTCCGTCAATATGGCCATGACTTGTTTTTTGTGGGACAAGTTGTACTTTTGAGTGACACCATTGATTTTAGCATATCATGTACTCAAAAATGGGAAAAAAATTCCAAGTGCGGTGACATTGCAAAAAAGTGCAATTCCACAATGGTTTATTGTATTTTTTTTACCATGTTTACCAAATTCTACAACTGACCTGCCATTATGATTCTCCAGGTCATTAAGAGTTCATAGACACCAAACATGTATAGGTTCTTTTTTTGATTTAAGTGATGAAAAAAATCCAAAGTTTGTTAAAAAACAAAACAAAAAACATTGCACCATTTTTTCCGATACCTGTAGCGTCTCCATTTTTTGTGATCTCGGTTTGGGTGGGGGTTTATTTTTTGCATGACGAGCTGACGTTTTTAATGACACCATTTTAGTGTAGATAAGATCTTTAGATCGCTTGTCATTGCATTTTAATGCAATGTTGCGGCGACCAAAAAAACAATTCTGACGTTTTTAATTTTTTTCTCGTTACGGCGTTTAGCGATCGGGTTATTGTTTTTTATATTGATAGATCGGGTGATTCTGAACTCGGCAGTACCAAACATGCGTATGTTTGATATTTTTTTATTGTTTTATTTTGAATGGGGCGAAAGGGGTTGTGATTTCAACTTTTATATATTTTTTTTAATATTTTAAAAATATTTTTTTTACTTTTGGCATGCTTCAATATTCTCCATGGGAGACTACAAGCTGCCATAACCCGATCGCTTCTGCTACTTACAGGCAATGATCAGATCGCCTGTATGTAGCAGAGTACCTCACTTGCTATGAGCGTCGACCACCGGGGTGTGGTGTGAAACCATTACACTGAATGGGGAGTGGGCTGTGGTAGATCATGATACTCAGGGGCTACCATTGTGTGGGGGCATTATACGCACAGGACATTATAATGTGTGGGGGAATTATGCAAACATCATATTGTGTGGGGGAATTTACATTGCTGGAGGCACTGTGGAGCTGTAAAGTGCACTGGGCGGTTGGCATGGGTGAGGGGCTGCTGTGTTCCCACACCCTGGCACTCTTCAAAGAATTGGTGTCCCAGTTTCCAAGTGCTGTGAGTGCAGTGCAGTTCACTTTCATTTCGGCCGTGGGCTTCCGCTGTATCCAGGAATTCAATAGGGGACACCCCGTTCATTTTAACAAGTTTGCCTTTACTGAAGGCACAGCACCCTTTGTTAATAGGTTCAGTAACACAGTATATTTCCCATTTTCCTTTAGTATCTGCCTGAACTATCCCTGCTGTAACAGTTCCTGTCAGCCTCAGAGATTTTGTATCACGCCAGGCAGTATTGCTGGAATCCATAACCTTTCCATTTCCAGCAACATTTGTACAGAAGGGGTGTTGGTGCTCTCCATAGCCCCAGACTCAAGCCTTAGGCTCTGGATGATAGAACAATATCCACAGGGAGATTTGTGCGACCACATACCGCTAAACCGATTTTGTCCACAGCGTGCTTCCAGCCCTCTGCACCTTGAACTGTCACCAATGAACTCTCCTCACTAACAGACTAAACCAGGAAATGGTTGCCTTTTACTGGTCTAAACCCCTCTCAATCATAAACTGTCTCCTTTCTCTGTCTGACACAGCAGTTGGTTGCTGGGCAGACTTCACCTTTCACATATTTAAATTCACTCACTACCTTCTAACAGTATGGAATGAACGAGTGGGGGCATTTTTAAGAACCTCATAGTTTATAATGGCCATGAAAGATATCGTGTTTGAGAACACTAAAGAGGCTTCCATAGGCACATAATTACTGTGTAAGTGCCATAATACACTTCCCTCTCCTTTATAAAAATTGGGAGATATGACCCCGCCATTTTTTTTTTTTGAGGGGAGCTGGTGGGGCTCAATTAGAACTTTTTTTAGGCCCTTTGATTTCTATGTACACCTCGGAGTGTAAGTCACAAGCAGAGATGGGCTACAATTACTGGGATCCCCATATAGAAGAATTTATGTCTCTTGAAACCTGAATCACCCTACCCAAAAGAGAGGTGTTCAATATACAGGTGCTACTTACAAAATTAGAAAATCATCAAAAAGTTAATTTATTTCACTTTTTCCATACACAAAAATGAAAATCATATATTATATGGAGTCATTACAAACAGTGATCTATTTCAAGTGTTTATTTCTGTTAATGTTGATGATTATGGCTTACAGCTAATGAAAACCCAACAGTCATTATCTCAGTAAATTAGAAAAATTAACAAAAAACACCTGCTGATGCTTGCTAAGTGTTTAAAAAGGTCCCTTAGTTTGTATCAGTAGGATAAACAATCATGGGGAAGACTGCTAACTTGACAGATGCCCAGAAGGCAGTCATTGACACAGTCCACAAGGAAAGTAAATTTTGCAGTTCAATTGGAAATCAAGGTCACAGTCTGGAGGAAGTGGAGAGGCACACAATCCAAGCTGCTGGAGGTCTAGTGTGACGTTTTTACTATCAGTGGTGGTTTGGGAAGCCATGTCATCTGCTGGTGTAGGTCCACTGTGTTTTATCAAAACCAAAATCAGCGCAGCTGTCTACCAGGAAATTTTAGAGCACTTCAAGCTTCCCTCTGCCAACAAGCTTTTCAGAGATGGAAATTTCTTTCTCCAGCAGGACTTGGCACCTGTTCACAATGCCAAAAGTACCAATACCTGGTTTAAAAACAACAGTACGGGGTATTGTCAAAAGAAAAATGAGACACCAGACCCATCAATGCAGATGATCTGAAGGCTGCTATCAAAGCAACCTGGGGTTCCATAACACCTCAGCAGTACCACAGGCTGATCGTCTTCATGCCACACTGTATTGATGCAGTAATGGATGCAAAAGAAGCCCCAACTAAGTATTGAGTGAATTTACTGAACATACATTTCAGTAGGTCAACATTTTGGATTTTAAAATTATTTTTAAAGCTGGTGTTATAAAGTATTCAAATTTACTGAGATAATGAATTTGGGGTTTTCATTGGCTGTAAGCCATAATCATCAACATTAACAGAAATACTGTATGGGCCATTTATATGGATACACCTAAATAAAATGGGAATGGTTGGTGATATCAACTTCCTGTTAGTATAAGGGAGGGGGAAACTTTTCAAGATGGGTGGTGACCATGGCGGCCATTTTGAAGTAATCCATTTTGGATCCAACTTTATTTTTTTCAATGTGAAGAGGGCCTTGTGATACATCAAACTTATTGAGAATTTCACAAGAAAAATAATGGTGTGTTTGGTTTTAACATAACTTTATTCTTTCATGAGTTATCTACAAGTTCCTCTTTGTTTACAGCCATTGACATGTCGCAGAGGTTAACACGTGAGGAGCGGATAGAAATTGTGTTGATGTCTGTTGAACGCAGTACCCGGGTCATTGCAGCAGATTTCAATGCAAGACACCCGTATGAGAACACCCATCTCCCATGCTAGTTAGCGAACTGCCTGCCAAATTTCGTGAAACAGGTTTAGTGTTGGATTTGCCAAAATGTGGACGCAAGAAAACTGTCACTAATGAAGAAACATCAGTGGCTGTCCTAGCTTCATTCAGCAAAAGCCCACAGCCTAGCACTCGCCGCATTTCACTGGAGAGTGGCATTAGTCGAACATCCCTTCTGCGGATAATAGCTACTCACAAGTGGCACCCTTACAGAATCCAGCTGCTGCAGCATCTTAACAAGAATGACACAGATCAGCAGGACCCTCAGTTTACACAGTTGTCAATGCTGTGAAGATACGAGATGTACAGCATCTGAAAGAACGGATACTGGAAGCCTGTGCTAGCATTTCTTCTGCAGTGTTGCAATCAGTGTGTCAAGAGTGGGAGAAGAGGGTTGCATTGACAATCCAACACAATGGGCAGCACTTTGAACACATTTTATAAGTGGCCATAAACTTGTAAATAACTCATGAAAGAATAAAGTTACATTAAAACCAAGCACACCATTGTTTTTCTTGTGAAATTCTCAATAAGTTTGATGTGTCACATGACCCTCTTCACACTGGAAAAAACAAAGTTGGATCCAAAATGGCCAGCTTCAAAATGGCCGCCATGGTCACCACTCATCTTGAAAAGTTTTCCCTCACCCATATACTAATATGCCACAAACAGCCATCTGAGTATTCAGGCTCATGGCATTCACGGAATTACTGTGGACTTCACACGATCTCAGCTCTGCTTCCTACCTGCGCCAGTTGTGACAAACCCAGCTACACTACATTTTTTGGTACTCTAGTCAGTATGGCTTCAAACTTGTGGCAAACCCAGCTCTGCTACATCTCTGGGTACTCTGCCATACCAATTGTGCATTGGACTGTGACAAAATTAACTTTCCTATATCACTGAGTCAACTCTGCTGTACTATTTTGATCTCTGCTGTATTGCTGACTCACCTCTGGTCTGCTCCACCAATCATTCATCGCAGAGTCTAATCTGCTGCATAGGATCCCGTGATTCCAGTTTGCTCCACCTGTTCTTTCTGCCACTCTGCCTTCCATCTTGTTCCATCTGCATACCCATGCTGCACTAAGATCTTCTGTCCATGCTGCAAAACAGCTGCTCATTCAGTTCAAGAACTTTGAGAAGTCACCTCTCCAGGTGAGACATAAGACTATTAAATAAATCTGATGAGGGTGTTGTTCTTAAGGTGAAAATCCATGTTGGAATGTTGTTATAATCCAGAAATTAATATGAACATTTTATGCTGTAAGTTCATGAATCCAGCAGTGATGGCGTACCTTTTAGAGACCAAGTACAGAAACGGCAACCCGAAACCCACTTATTTATCAGAAAGTGCCAATACGGCAATTCAACATCACATCACAGACTTGCAAAATACTCCCCCTTGCACACACAAACACACACTAGCCCTCTGTAAAATACACACAAAGCCCCTCTGCTATATATATATACATATATATATATATATCTAATATATAAAGCTGAATGTGTGTATGTGTGTGTGTGTATGTGTGTGTATGTCCGGGATTGGCATCTGAACCGTCGCAGCTACAGCCACAAAATTTTGCACAGTCATACGTCTGGACCCCGAGAGCGTCATAGGCTATGTTGTGAGGTGAAATTTTAACCCCGCGCTTTCCAATTGACCAAACAATTTTGCCCCTATCTACATAATGGGGAAAAAGTGAAAGGAAAAGTGTTGGAGGCGTCGCAGCTACAGGCACAAAATTTTGCAGTCACACGTCTGGACCCCGAGAGCGTCAAAGCTATGTTGTGAGGTGAAATTTTAACCCCGCGCTTTCCAATTCACCAAACAATTTTGCCCCTATCTACATAATGGGGAAAAAATGAAAGGAAAAGTGTTGGAGGCAAATTAACAGCTGCCAGATGTGAACAAGGGGGACTTAAAGAATGAGAGCGATGGCGCCAAAGAGTATATACTGTACAGTTGCTAAGGTGGGGCCCCGACATGGGATAATCACCACACCACCACGGGGATATGAACACACACACACAGAATGTGCCACACACTACCGCTCAAAACTTGCCACGCGCAAAACTCTCCACATGCAAAACTCGCCACACGTGCAAAACTCACCTCATGGAAAACTCGCCACAGGCAAAACTTGCACACGCGGAAAAAATGCCACATGCATAAAAAGTTGCAACACATGCAAAAGTTGCCTCACACAAAACTTGCACATACTCAAAAGGCACCACACATAAAACTCGCCACGCGCAAAACTCGCCATGCGCAAAACTTGCTGCACACAACTTGCTACACTAACCTGTCACATGCAACTCGACACACAAAAAGTTGCTACACGCATGTCGCCACACAAAACTCATCTCACAAAAGTCGCTACATGCATGTCGCCACACGCAACTCAACACACACAACTTGACACATGAAACTCGCCCTAAAACACACACAAGTCTGGTATTATCCTTCAAAAATAAAAATCTGATTAATAAGCAGACAAACTACAAGAGCAACAAATGTACCATATAGGAATCCGGCAGCTGTCAGTCACATGACCAGTCTATTATGTGTATGTGTGAGCTAATATATACTGCCAGGGTGTGGGCTTACTGTTGGCTGGGGATTTATCAGGCTGCCAATTTAGCTTACAAATACTGAGGTAAAAATACTGACCAAATAACGTGTGAACGAGGTCTAATACAGGAGGAGATGACATACAGATATATACTATATACAGGAGATGACACACAGGTATATACTATTTACAGGGGAGATGACACACAGGAATATACTATATACAGGAGGAGATGACACACAGATATATACTATATACAGGACAGATGACACACAGGTATATACTATATAGAGGAGGAGATGACATACAGGTACATACTACATACAGCAGGAGATGACATACAGGTATATACTATATACAGGAGGAGATGACACACAGGTATATACTATATACAGGAGCAGATTACCTACAGGTATATAGTATATACAGGAGGAGATGACATACAGGTATATACTATATACAGGAGATGACACACAGATATATACTATATATAGGTGAGATGACACAGGTATATACTATAAACAGGAGATTACATACAGGTATATACTATATATAGATGACATACAGGTATATACTATATACAGGGGACATGACACACAGCAGGTATATACTATATACAGGGGAGATGACATACAGGTATATACTATATACAGGAGATGACATACAGGTGTATACTATATATAAGGGAGATGACAAACATGTATATACTGAGGTGAAAATGAGAGGTGTGAGGTGAAAATGAAAAGGTGTGAGTGCAAAATGAGAGGAGTGAGGGAAAATAGTGGAGTGATCGGAAAATGACAGATGTGAGGTCGAAATGACAAGTGTTAGGGGGGAATGAGAGGTGTGAGGGAGAAAATGAGAGATGTGAGGGGGAAAATGAAAGATGTGATGGGAAAAATGAGAGGCGTGATGGGAAAATAAGAGAAGTGAGGTGCTATAACTAACCACAGATATTTACTATGCCCAGGCAACGCCGGGCTCTTCAGCTAGTATATATATATTGTAACAAAACACTCCGGGATCGCCTTTGCTGGGGTCAAAGGTCACGTGGTTTGTGCATTGAACTCTGAGGCGACAGCAGGTTTCCAAGATGACTGACCTCAGGTCAGATTTATTAACGTGAAAGCAACATAGGAAAAAACAAAACATAAAAATAAATCCTAGCCTGTCCGGCACTAACTAAACAAATAAGCTGCTATCTAACAACTGGGGGGCTTCTCCCACCCAGCTAACAACACACAGTCCTTGAGCACCACTCTCACTCACGTTTGTCTCACACAGACAGGCAATCTGTGTGCCCCAGGCTGACACCTGAAACCTCCAGCTGGTCAGCCTTTATTCCTGCACTTATTAACCCCTCGGTATCCTGAAGATACTGAGCGGCCTAATTCACATAGGACAAATACCTGGGCGAGATATACCTGCCCCCGACTACCAGACCGACATGATTCTTACATATCCTCCCCCCCTGCTCAGACCACTCAGGTCGAGCAAGAACACTCTCGAAACAGTGTACCCGGGACAGAGCATCAGCGTTCTCCATTTGCACCCCGGGGCGGTGCTCCACTGTGAAAGAGTAAGCCTGCAGGGCAAGGAACCACCGGGTTACCCGACTATTACGGTCTTTGTGGAGGTGCATCCACTTGAGAGGGGCGTGGTCCGTGACCAGCCTAAACTTCCTACCTGCCAGGTAATACTTGAGGGAATCGAGAGCCCATTTAATGGCTAGGCACTCTTTTTCAACCACGGCATACCTCTGCTCATGTACATTCAGTTTCCGGCTGAGGTAGAGGACCGGGTGTTCGACTCCGTCCCTCACCTGGGAAAGTACAGCTCCGACCCCAGTATCAGAAGCATCAGTTTGGACCACAAACTCGCGGCTGAAATCAGGAGTCACTAGTACGGGCTGAGAGCACAAAGCTCGTTTCAGGCTGTGGAAGGCCTCTTCAGCCGCTGAGGACCATTTTACCATGACGGAATCCTTCCCTTTGGTAAGATCCATCAAGGGGGTGGCCATGGCTGCAAAATTGGGTATGAACCGGCGATAATAGCCGGCGATCCCCAGGAAAGCTTGTACTTGTTTCTTGTTCACTGGTTGCGGCCAGCCCTGAATTGCCTGTATTTTGTCGATCTGTGGTTTAACCACTCCTCTGCCAATCACGTAGCCCAAGTATCGGGCTTCTTCAAGCCCGATGTGACATTTCTTGGGGTTCGCCGTTAAGCCTGCGTCTCACAGGTCATCAATCACCGCCTGTACCTTCCGGAGGTGAGTTTCCCAGTCCATGCTGTAGATTACGATGTCACCCAGGTAGGCCGAAGCGTACTGTCTGTGGGGCCTCAAGACTCGATCCATCAATCTCTGGAACGTTGCTGGAGCTCCGTGAAGTCCAAACGGCATGTAGACATACTGAAACAGCCCTTCCGGGGTAGCAAATGCCGTCTTCTCTCTGGCCGCCTCGGCCAGAGGGATCTGCCAGTACCCCTTTGTTAGATCCAGGGTCGTAATATATCGGGCTTTGCCAAGCCGGTCGATTAACTCATCGACCCGAGGCATAGTGTACGCATCAAATTTAGAAACCGCATTCAGTTTCCTAAAGTCATTACAGAACCGTATGGAGCCATCCGGCTTAGGTATCAATACGATTGGACTGGACCAGGCGCTGTGTGATTCCTCAATGACTCCTAAGTCCAACATTGCCACCACCTCCCGGGAGACGGCTTCACGGCGTGCTTCCGGAATCCGGTATGGCTTTACATGAACTGTGACACCAGGCTCTGTAACAATCTCATGTTTCACCAGCTTAGTCCGGCCAGGTTTTTCCGAAAAAAACTGTCGGTTCTGTAACAAAAACTGCTTAACCTCAGATTTTTGTTGTTCCGAGAGAGTCTCGGCAATCTGTACCTCCGGTACGGTAGGTGCGCAAACCGGACGGGGCAGATCCGCCGTTAGGGCAGAGCGGTCTTTCCAGGGTTTTATCAGATTCACATGATAAATCTGTTCTGGTTTTCTCTTACCGGGCTGGTACACTTTATAGTTCACTTCACCAACTCTTTCCATGACCTCAAAGGGGCCCTGCCATTTCGCCAGAAATTTACTATCCACTGTAGGGATTAGGACCAACACCCTATCCCCGGATGCAAATGTACGGACCTTAGCGCCTCTATCATAACTTTGCCTCTGGGCTCCCTGGGCCCGTAACATATGGTCCCTAACCATGGGCATGACAGCGGCAATACGGTCTTGCATTTGTGTTACATGGTCGATCACCGTTTTAAAGGGAGTGACTTGACCTTCCCAGGTTTCTTTTGCGACGTCCAACAGTCCCCGGGGACGTCGGGCGTATAACAGTTGAAAAGGCGAAAACCCCGTGGAAGACTGGGGAACCTCCCTAATGGCAAACAGTAAATAGGGTAGCAAGTAATCCCAGTTCTTCCCATCTTTGTCTATCGCCTTCCGGAGCATCTGTTTTAAGGTTTTGTTGAACCGCTCAACCAGGCCATCTGTTTGAGGGTGATAGACAGACGTACGCAACTGGTCTATTTGTAAGAGCCTGCAGAGCTCCTTCATCACCCTTGACATAAAGGGAGTCCCCTGGTCGGTGAGTATCTGTTTTGGAATTCCCACCCGACTAAACACTTGTACCAACTCTTTGGCGATCGTTTTGGTAGCAGTGTTACGCAAAGGGATGGCTTCTGGGAAACGAGTGGCATAGTCCATGATGACGAGGATATGTTGATGCCCACGTGCGGACCGGGGAAGGGGCCCAACCAGATCCATCCCAATTCTCTCAAAAGGGACCCCAATGATAGGGAGGGGTACCAAAGGGCTACAGAACCGAGTTTTAGGCGCAGAGATTTGGCACTCTGGACAGGACTCACAATAGTTACGCACATCATTATGTATTCCGGGCCACACAAAACAATGCGATATCCTTTCTGTGGTTTTCTGTACCCCCAGATGTCCCCCCATTATATGTCCGTGGGCCAGGTCCAGTACCTTCCGCCGATAAGGTTTGGGTACCACTAACTGTTGCACAATATCTTCCCCTTTTTTCTCTACCTGGTAGAGCAAATCATTTTCAAGAACCATGTACGGGTACGCTAGCCTAGTGTCAGGTTCTACGGGTACCCCATCTATCATTTTTACATTTTTCCTAGCCGGAGTCAGGGTAGGATCTCTCATTTTCTCGCTGTGGAAGTCATCCAACTGGACTCCCAAATCTGGTAGGCAGGGTGCTGGATGGCTGTCTGCCTCCGCCTCTCGCTGAGTTTCCTCAGTTTCCCCTGCCATAACTGAGAAGGGGAACTGAAGGTTAGATTCAATAACCTCCCCAGCAACGTCTGCCTGTGGGACCTCCTCTAGGAGTTCGGGACCTCCAGATGGCATGGGAAAAGATTCACAGCTACGGTGAAGGAGCAACTGATTCTCCCACAACTGCCAGAAATGGGGAAAATCCCTGCCCAGGATCACATCCTGTAACAATGCGGGAACGAGTCCCACTTTGTGTTGCACAGACCCATAAGGAGTGGAAATCGATATGACCGCCGTTAGGTACGAACAGGTGTCACCATGCACACACGTTACAGAAAATTTGTCAGACGAACCCGATGGAAGTGCCACCAGACTAGCTTTCACCAGAGTCACCACACTTCCAGAGTCTAGTAACGCCACAACACTTTTCCCATCAACAGATAATTCACACAGGTGTTTCGCTATATCATTTTGACCCGCATTCACATTCACTAGCCGTGTAACCAAAGACATGCGTTTCTTAAGAGTCTGTTACATCGCACTGCATGGGTTCAGTGGTAACAGGACAGTTCGCAGAAATATGGCCCTTCTCATGGCAGCGGAAACACCTAACAGGCCCCCTATTGAGCCCACCGTCCATCACTCTCAGTCTCGGAGTGCGAGCAGCCCAGTGTTCCTCCCCCACAGTTTTTGGCGATTTTCCTTCACCCGTAGTCGCTGGAACAGTCTTACCGGTTCCACGAGGAGAAGGCACAGACCGGGTGCCAGTGGTTTCGTCGGGAAGTCCTTCTGCCACGGAATAACGCTCGACCAACTCCACAAGTTGATCCGCTGTCGTGGGATTTCCTTGGCTTACCCACCTTTTCAGCGCTGGAGGTAGCACTCTCAGATACTTGTCCAGGACAACCCGCTGAATTATTTCTGGGGTTGTCAGTACCTCGGGTTGCAGCCATTTCTTTGTCAAGTAGATCAGGTCGAACATCTGAGACCGCGGCGGTTTATCTGGCTGGTAGGTCCACTGGTGTACCCTCTGCGCACGGACAGCCGTCGTCACACCTAGCCGGGCCAGGATCTCAACTTTCAGCTTCTCAAAGTCCTGAGCGACTTCCGGGTCTAAGTCATGGTAAGCTTTTTGGGCCTCGCCGGAGAGAAACGGAGCAATCAAATCGGCCCATCATGCCTTCGGCCACTTCTCCCTCAAAGCCGTCCGCTCGAACGTTGTCAGGTATGCTTCGACGTCATCTTCTGCAGTCAACTTTTGCCAGTACCGACTCACATGGATCCTTCTGGACTCTGCTTCCGGGTCTACCTCAGGCATGCTCACCAGGCGCTGCGCCACCTGTTGGAGAAGCTGGCGATCTGCAACTGTCATGTCCAATAACTCCTTCAGCTGTGCGGCCATCAAGCGATTAGCTTCATGCTGTGCGGCAGTGGCCTGCTGCTGTACCGCAGTGGACTGTACTAGGGCTTTCACCACGTCTTCCATACTGTCACCTGAGCCACGTGATGCCCGCGTTCTCCACCACAATGTAACAAAACACTCCGAGATCGCCTTTGCTGGGGTCAAAGGTCACGTGGTTTGTGCATTGAACTCTGAGGCGACAGCAGGTTTCCAAGATGACTGACCTCAGGTCAGATTTATTAACGTGAAAGCAACATAGGAAAAAACAAAACATAAAAATAAATCCTAGCCTGTCCGGCACTAACTAAACAAATAAGCTGCTATCTAACAACTGGGGGGGCTTCTCCCACCCAGCTAACAACACACAGTCCTTGAGCACCGCTCTCACTCACGTTTACCTCACACAGACAGGCAATCTGTGTGCCCCAGGCTGACACCTGAAACCTCCAGCTGGTCAGCCTTTATTCCTGCACTTATTAACCCCTCGGTATCCTGAAGATACTGAGCGGCCTAATTCACATAGGACAAATACCTGGGCGAGATATACCTGCCCCCGACTACCAGACCGACATGATTCTTACAATATATATATATATATATATATATATATATATATATATATATATATATATATAGTGAGGCAGTGACCGGTGTCATATGCGAGGGTCGCTATGTATCCCCCAGGATGTGCTTAGAAGCATATTAGATCCGCTGGAGTGCCCTGTCCTCACAGCAGGTTGCCTGTGAGACACAGGGAAGAATAAAAGTGAGTGTGAACTGGGTCAAGTTATTTCACCCAGAAATTATTCAGGAAAACCTGGTATGGGCTTTTATTTTTTAAACGGACTGCAGGAAGGTAGTGGGGCGGTCCGTTTCCTCCAGCTCAGATCTTATAGTGGCCCATGGCCATAGAATCTGGAGGAAAGGAAAAAAAAACCCTGCAAGAGAGTTTGGGTGTGTCAGTATTGGTCTGGGAATCAGACCTAGCAGGAGGCTTATGAGGAGCTCTTTCCGTGTGGAGCAACACGGGGCAGGCGGAGCCTAAAAAGCCAGACACCCCAGCATACACAGTGGTGTAATACATTCACGGCAACGGATTGTGGACTGTCTGTGTTTTTCCCGGCTGCGTACCGAAGAACTTGTTTGCTTATTTTTTCGGTTTGTGAGCATGCGATAAAATAAACAAGACTTTATTTTGAACTTTATATGGGTCACTGCCTTCTCACTGCACAGCAAGGACATCGCTGCATCACTATATATATACACTCACTGGCCACTTTATTAGGTACACCTGTCCAACTTCTTGTTAACACTTAATTTCTAATCTGCCAATCACATGGCGGCAACTCAGTGCATTTAGGCATGTAGACATGGTCAAGACAATCTCCTGCAGTTCAAACCGAGCATCAGTATGGGGAAGAAAGGTGATTTGAGTGCCTTTGAACGTGGCATGGTTGTTGGTGCCAGAAGGGCTGGTCTGAGTATTTCAGAAACTGCTGATCTACTGGGATTTTCACGCACAACCATCTCTAGGGTTTACAGAGAATGGTCCGAAAAAGAAAAAAAATCCAGTGAGCGGCAGTTCTGTGGGCGGAAATGCCTTGTTGATGCCAGAAGTCAGAGGAGAATGGGCAGACTGGTTCGAGCTGATAGAAAGGCAACAGTGACTCAAATCGCCACCCGTTACAACCAAGGTAGGCCTAAGAGCATCTCTGAACGCACAGTGCGTCGAACTTTGAGGCAGATGGGCTACAGCAGCAGAAGACCACACCGGGTACCACTCCTTTCAGCTAAGAACAGGAAACTGAGGCTACAATTTGTACAAGCTCATCGAAATTGGACAGTAGAAGATTGGAAAAACGTTGCTTGGTCTGATGAGTCTCGATTTCTGCTGCGACATTCGGATGGTAGGGTCAGAATTTGGCGTAAACAACATGAAAGCATGGATCCATCCTGCCTTGTATGGAGCATCTTTGGGATGTGCAGCCGACAAATCTGCGGCAACTGTGTGATGCCATCATGTCAATATGGACCAAAATCTCTGAGGAATGCTTCCAGCACCTTGTTGAATCTATGCCACGAAGAATTGAGGCAGTTCTGAAGGCAAAAGGGGGTCCAACCCGTTACTAGCATGGTGTACCTAATAAAGTGGCCGGTGAGTGTATATATATATATATATATATATACATACAGTGGGTACGGAAAGTATTCATACACCTTTAAATTTTTCACTCTGTTTCATTGCAGCCATTTGGTAAGTTCAAAAAATTTCATTTTTTCTCATTAATGTACACTCTGCACCCCATCTTCACTGAAAAAAAAAAGAAATGTTGTAAATTTTTGTCAATTTATTAAAAAAGAAGAACTGAAATATCACATGGTCATAAGTATTCAGACCCTTTGCTCAGTATTGAGTAGAAGCACCCTTTTGAGCTGGTAAAGCCATGAGTCTTCTTGGGAATGATGCAACAAGTTTTACACACCTGGATTTGGGGATCCTCTCCAGTTTCATCAGGTTGGATGGTGAATGTTGGTGGACAGCCATTTTCAGGTCTCTGCAGAGATGCTCAATTGGGTTAAGGTCAGGGCTCTGGCTGGGCCAGTCAAGAATGGTCACAGAGTTGTTCTGATGCCACTTCTTTGTTATTTTAGCTGTGTGCTTAGGGTCATTGTCTTGTTGGAAGGTAAAATTTCAGGGAATGTCTGAGGTCCAGAGCACTCTGGAAGAGGTTTTCTTCCAGTATATCTCTGTACTTGGCCACCTTCATGTTTCTTTCAATGACAACCAGTTGTCCTGTCCCTGCAGCTGAAAAACACCCCTATATCATGATAGCCCATCTTGAAATATTGTCCCCCTCCCAAATACTAATGTGCCACAAACAGGAAGTTGATATCACCAACCATTCCCAATTTATTTAGGTGTATCCATATAAACGGCCTACTATGTATATACAGTATATACAGTTAGGTCCATATATATTTGGACAGAGACAACATTTTTCTAGTTTTGGTTATAGACAATACCACAATGAATTTTAAACAAAACAATTCAGATGCAGTTGAAGTTCAGACTTTCAGCTTTCATTTGAGGGTATCCACATTAAAATCGGATGAAGGGTTTAAGAGTTTCAGCTCCTTAACATGTGCCACCCTGTTTTTAAAAGGACCAAAAGTAATTGGACAGATTCAATAATTTTAAATAAAATGTTCATTTTTAGTACTTGGTTGAAAACCCTTGGCTGGCAATGACTGCCTGAAGTCTTGAACTCATGGACATCACCAGACGCTGTGTTTCCTCCTTTTTGATGCTCTGTCAGGCCTTCACTGCGGTGGTTTTCAGTTGCTGTTTGTTTGTGGGCCTTTCTGTCTGAAGTTTAGTCTTTAACAAGTGAAATGCATGCTCAATTTGGTTGAGATCAGGTGACTGACTTGGCCATTCAAGAATATTCCACTTCTTTGATTTAATTAACTCCTGGGTTGCTTTGGCTTCATGTTTTGGGTCATTGTCTATCTGTAGGATGAAACGACGACCAATCAGTTTGGCTGCATTTGGCTGGATCTGAGCACACAGTGTGGCTCTGAATACCTCAGAATTCATTCGGCTGCTTCTGTCCTGTGTCACATCATAAATAAACACTAGTGACCCAGTGCCACCGGCAGCCATGCATGCCCAAGCCATCACACTGCCTCCGCCGTGTTTTACAGATGATGTGGTATGCTTTGGATCATGAGCTGTACCACGCCTTCGCCATACATTTCTCTTTCCATCATTCTGGTAGAGGTTGATCATGGTTTCATCTGTCCAAAGAATGTTCTTCCAGAACTGTGCTGGCTTTTTTAGATGTTTTATAGCAAAGTCCAGTCTAGCCTTTTTATTCTTGATTCTTATGAGTGGCTTGCACCGTGCAGTGAACCCTCTGTATTTACTTTCATGCAGTCTTCTCTTTATGGTAGATTTGGATATTGATACGCCTACCTCCTGGAGAGTGTTGTTCACTTGGTTGGCTGTTGTGAAGGGGTTTCTCTTCACCATGGAGATTATTCTTCTATCCTCCACCACTGTTGTCTTCCGTGGACGCCCAGGTCTTTTTGCATTGATGAGTTCACCAGTGCTTTCTTTCTTTCTCAGGATGTACCAAACTGTAGATTTTGCCACTCCTAATATTGTAGCAATTTCTCGGCTTGTTTTTTTCTGTTTTCGCAGCTTAAGGATGGCTTGTTTCACTTGCATGGAGAGCTCCTTTGACCGCATGTTTACTTCACAGCAAAACCTTCCAAATGCAAGCACCACATCTCAAATCAACTCCAGGCCTTTTATCTGCTTAATTGAGAATGACATAACGAAGGGACTGCCCACACCTGTCCATGAAATAGCCTTGGAGTCAATTGTCCAATTACTTTTGGTCCCTTTAAAAACAGGGTCGCACATGTTAAGGAGCTGAAACTCCTAAACCCTTCATCCAATTTTATTGTGGATACCCTCAAATGAAAGCTGAAAGTCTGAACTTCACCTGCATCTGAATTTTGTTTAAAATTCATTGTGGTAATGTCTATAACCAAAATTAGAAAAATGTTGTCTCTGTCCAAATATATATGGACCTAACTGTATACTCACACACACTGCCCCTCTGCAAAATACACACACATACAGGCCCTTTGGAAAATACACACACTCGCACACTGCCCCTTTGCAAAATACACACACAGCCCCTCTGCAAAAAAAAAAAAAAATAAAAAAAAAAATATATATATATATATATATATATATATATATATATATATATATATATACTAGAAAGGCCTGATGCTATCGCATCGGGAGTGAGGTGAAATTAACATCTGTGTATGCTTAGTGCTGCTGACAGGAGCAGCGGACATGTCTCACACCGTTTGCGCTTTCCAACATATCTTACAGTTGTGGCTGTTACTGTGTATGCGCGGAAAAAGTGGTAATGTGAATGTCACTTGCGCTGGCGCAGTTTGTGGCCTTGTGGCCAAGAACTGCACCTACGCAAGTAACATATACGTCACAGCTATTACCGCGCATGCGTAGTAACAATGCGGCTGTTACTGGGCCTGTGTGGGAATAGCAGAGATGTGTATGTCACTTGCGCCTACGCAAGTGACACTGCCACGGTGCCTTATGGGATTCCGGGACAGCGGCCGGAAGTCCCAACTGGCGATTATATATAGATATATATATACAGTACAGACCAAAAGTTTGGACACACCTACTCATTTAAAGATTTTTCTGTATTTTCATGACTATGAAAATTGTACATTTGTCAGTGGGCAACCTTACAAAATCAGCAAGGGGTCAAATAAAGATTTCCTTCATTGTATATATATATATATATATATATATATATACACCGTATTTTCCGGCGTATAAGATAACTTTGTAACCCATGAAAATCTTCTCAAAAGTCGGGAGTCGTCTTATACGCTGTGTACGGCATGTGCGGAGCTCTGAGGCCGCCGCATATGGTGCAGGGATCGGTCCCGGATGGTTTCCAGGGTCTGGAGGAGAGGACACTCTCCTTCAGGACCTGGAATCCATATTCGTGTAAAAAAAAAGAATAAAAATAAAAAATATGGATATATTTACCTTCCGACGGCCCCTGGAGTTCTCCTGGCTCTCAGTGGTGCATGAGGCGGCTTCCGTTCCCAGGGATGCATTGCGTGCCGTGAAATATATACACCCACTGCCCCTCTGCACAATATACACACACACTGCCCCTCTGCAAAATATATATACACACACACTGCCCCACTGCAAGGTATGTATACACTGCCTCTGCAAAATATTTACACACACACACATTACCCGTCTGCAAAAATATACACACACACACACTCCCCCGGTATAAAGTAGCCCCCGATCCCCACACACTGCCTCTCTCAAAACTGTGTCCGCTTTCATAATTAATACATTTAATGTCCGGCTCCTGCTGGAGCTCTTACCAGTGCCCTCCCGCACTGTCTTTTCTCCTCTGCGGCCTCGGCAGCAGTGTGATGAGATCAGTAGCATGAGGACGTCATCACACTGCTACATGTTGGACCTGGGGCTGACAGCAGCTCCTCTGCCTTGGTCCCAGCACAGCACTGTTTAAATGTGTTAGGGTCTAAAAGATACAAATACATTTGAACATCAGGAAAGAGTGGAATGTGCGCTGTGGCAGGCCTGGTGTGTGTGCCCACAGATAGGGCTCCCTGTGCCCCTGTGGCACGCGTGCTCTAAGTTTGCCATGATGGGTATACAGTCTCCACTCACACAGTCTGACTGAGTGCTGTAGCTAGTAATGTTCAGTGAATGATTTCCACAGCAGCAGGAGGGACGCTGAGAAGCTTGCTTATCAAAAAGGAAAGGTAAGCAGAGATTGAGATTATACGTTCAACAAGTATTATATTGCCATCCTGAAATGCATTTCCAATCTATGCACACAGCCTCATCAGGTCTAAGATATCTAGATAATAATGTATGCAGATTATTTTGTAAAATGCGAGGACAGATCTGCCCTTGGGATAGGTTCAAGCTGACAAAGTGACTCTTGGACTAAAAGAAAGTTTACCCTCCCCAATTGTAGAGCTATTTTAAATCTTGCTCTCCCAATACAGGATTGTGAACATCTACCTTAAAGCTGACACTTTGATTTTGTATAAACATATTGATTTATTCATAAATTACCAAATTCCACAACTCCTGAAATCGTTTTCTCAGGTCCCTTTTATGTGAGAAATACAAAATTGTAGGCTACCAACGAAACCCAAGGTGCACAACGTATTCAGAATCTAAACCTCATAAAATGGGTAAAATGTAATTTCTAAACTCTTAAGTAAATTGCCACATACTTGAACAAAGTCTTTTTTTTATGATTTAAGCATTCCATGACAGCCCAATGATGACAATGTATTTTCATCAGTGCTTGGAGATTATTCGGATCACAACATCTAATTGTGGGTTTACAGTATTTTTCTTCTGATAATCCAACAGATAACCACAGGTCATACACATAGCAAGAAAATGTATGGATAGAATCAATAAAACTATTATTGGTTAAAAAAAATCAAATCTGATGATCATGATCATCAGAGGAACCCATTTTAAAGTGTACCCCCAGTTATAAATTAAAAATCATATGCTGCAAAAGTTAGAAATAGCCGTTGCGGTGTAGATTATTAGCAGAGTCCTTTTCCTTTCTGATTTCTAGCAGCACATGCAATGGACACTCTTACAGCTGACAATAAAGCAAGCTTTCTATGGCAGTTCAATAATGACAAAGAGTTTTCAATCATAGCCAGTAGAAAGCATCTGCTGCAAAACTTCTATTGATCATAATAGCAGCAGGTTGATAAAAAGTCTAGCCACTTGTAGATACCTATAAGATGCAGGGCCTTTAGCAGTTTACTTCAGCAGCAGTCGGCGTGTGCAACAGAGATCTGTGCTGCTGTCATGGTGCACCTACAATGCACGATTATAGGGAATGAGTGTTCATAGTAATGCTCCTTTCTCGATGATCAGTCTATGGGCATACAAAATGCGGTGTGCCTGTCCAACCAGGTTACTAAGGCTACTTTCACACTTCCGTCTTTTAGAATCAGTCACAATCCGTCAAAGTGTTGAAAAGACGGATCCTGCGCAGATTGTAAAAAACGGATGCACCGGATCCTATTTTTTGACGGATCCGTCGATGCAGCAGCTGCAGGAAAAATGGGTTAAATTAAAGGAACAGAAATCCTTTCAGGCATGCTCAGTGTAAAAAAACGGAATCTGTTGCTGGATTCCGTCATTTGATGGACAGCAACGAATCCTGCGCCCATAGGCTTCCATTCTAGCCAACGACGGACGCCGCAGGATCCGTCGCTGTACTTTTTTTCGATGCAGACAAAAAAACGTTACAATGAACGTTTTTTCCAGACGACGGTCCGCCAAAACACGACGGATCCATCGCACGACGGATGTGACGTGTGGCCATCCGTCGCTAATACAAGTCTATGGGAAAAAACGGATCCTGCGGGCACATTTGCAGGATCCATTTTTTTTCCTAAACCGACGCATTGCAACGGATCTGAAAAGACGGAAGTGTGAAAGTAGCCTAAGCTGATCGGCAGGTGTTCAGTGTTACAAGTTGCTTGGTGTATAGCAACCTTAACTGTGCTAATGAACCACAAGTAAAATGAAAGCTTACAGGACGTACTATCACAGGATATTTTTTCATTTATAGTTGAGGTACATTTTAAGGGACAATAGAAAGAACATGGCGATAACGGAATGTTTAGCTGATCTGAGTTACCAGTCTTGAATGTAACTCCACTTATCACCTAAGAAATATATTGCATACGCTGCCAAAGGGCATGGATGACAGATTGCACTAGCTTCACAATATTTTACACATACATTTTTAAAGTGTTCTTGGGTGGAAATTTAGGATACACTTTGATTTACTTATCAAAGATTTAACTGGCATGTGTCAAGTTTTCCAAAATTAAAAGTGCAGTTACTTGTAGTGTCCTTTAAACTGGTCTACAGGAACAATTTTGGAGCGTGCTACGGTGCTCCTAATTCAAGTATCAGCAGAAGCATATCAATGCTAGTCACCTGTAGCAGTAAAGGGTTGGTAAGACTGTTTATACTACAGGACCCAAGCAAAAGCTTAGATTGTATAATGCTGAGAAACAATTTTATGTTGACATCCCCAGCTGAGTACCTATGATTAGTGTATTATGAAGAGGAAAATGCTGCCTGGTTTATCTGCATCAGCCAAGCATGTGAAAAGTTCCACCACCTTTGGCCAACTCATTAGTCATTGTTAATAACATTCAACATTTATTTTGCTTTTCATGTACTGGACTGGTTCTTTCCTTCTACGGTCCTGTAGAGTTTGCCTGTGATTGTTTATCCTGTCTGTTTCTGTCAGTTTTTCAAAGCTGGTTTCTCTTTGGATCATCTTGTACAATGAAAAGCAAGATGATTAAAACCATTTATCCATTTTTTAGTTATCTGGTTTGCCAATAACTGATGTCCCGATGATTTGATGATGCAATGGCAATATGATTGCATGAACAATGGTTTTCAACTAACATTTCAAGGACCATTAGGTTGCATACACAGACTGGTCATCGTCCTTTACTTGACGGTGATATGGTATAGAAGGAATAACTTCACAAGGCACCAGCTGGGATCCACAGGGCTTTGTTCTGTTCTTGATCCACGATTGACAGAATCTGAGTGCAAATGTTGAATAGTGCACCCCCTTGAATTACAGCTAAAATAAAATGAGAGAAAGACATAGAATTCCAAGTTACTCAATATACAACACAAATACTAACAAATGAAATTCAGAAAAAAAATCATAGAACCCCTTATTCCAACTTTTCTATTGTCCCAATGACGTGGCTGTTTGAGACCTTTTTTTTGTTACATCATGGGCAGTTTTCATTGCCATAGTTTAAAGGTACATTGAAAAAAAAAAAGATTAAGAAAAAAAATCTGCCATTCTTTTTGTGACTTTTTTTTAAGCTATTTGCATTTTTTGTATAAATAATAATCTTAACTTTATTTTACAAGTCATTATGATTTTGGTAATGCTCTGCATGTTTAATAGGGTTTTTATGAAATATAATAATTTCTGGGAAATTATTTATATTTAACTTCATTACATTTTAATCGCTCAAATGTGGCAATCTGATTTGGAGCACTTTGGATATGTTGCTTGTCAATGCCAACATTACAGCCTGTTAGGTTAGGTAATTCCTCTTACAAGGTCTAGTAGGCATACACCACTAACCGCACGGTCAATAGCTACAATTGTCCATATCAATTCAGACTAGTAGAAAAATTGGAAAAGAAAAGCAAGAGATTGATCAGTTGAACAGTACTCAGGTTTTTATGTTTTTTTTAAATACCATCCTAACTTTCTCTTTGGCAACCTTTTTAAGAACTTTCACAAAAATAGGCTTAAAAATGCTAAAATGGAGTTTGAATGATGATGAGAGATTACAAAGTGTTCCATAACTATTTAAAATAACAAATAATTATGTCTTTTTTAACAAAACAAACGACAAATAAAAGAAAATGTACAAACAGTAAATGACTACACAAATAAAAAGCAAAGAAGAGAAAAGTAAAACCAGAAAGGCACGATGGGAGGCGAACATCAGTAGTGCGTTGTGGGTTTTCATATGTAACCTAGTGCGACTGAATTTTTGCATGTTTACTAAGCATATCCATTAAAATGCAGACACATTTTTGCATTAACTATAAAAACCATACATTTAGGACTTCCCTTCTTCAAATGGGTTAGAGAATTTCCTTTTTCCAAGCTGTTATCATTTGTGTTTGTTGCTGCTAAACAATTGCAAGATTTTGAATTAAGAACGTGTGAATTTAGTAGTTTTAGGATGTAGAAGTTTTTTTTTAAGTTGGGTGTAAAAAAAAAAAGAAGAGAAAAAATAGACAATACAATCTAGACTAAACTAGGAGTATAAGGCCAAAAGGATTGTAACATATCACCATGTAGACTACACCCTCAGAAAGAGACAGGAGAGAAGCCTGGAACGACCTTAGCAATTGGAGCAGGAACCATTGCATTTGCAGTGCATTTGCAGGCTGATTCAATTGTTAAAAGTATTAATAGAGCAAGAAGAAATGTAGGACCAAGTCCAGGCCAAATCCACGGCTTCTTTGGTTATGGTTATGCACGAGCCAATCTCCCATCTAATAATATAACTACAGTTGTGCTCAAAAGTTTACATATCCTGGCAGAATTTTTGCTTTCTTTGCCCTTTTTCAGAGAATATAAATGATAACAAACATCTTCTCCACTCATGGTTAGGGGTTGGGTAAAGAAATTAATTGTCAAACTATTGTGTTTTCTCTTTTTAAATCATAATGACAACCCAAAACATCCAAATGACCCTGATCAAAAATTCACATACCGTGGTGATTTTGGCCTGATAACATGCACAGAAGCTGACACAAATGGGTTTGAATGGCTACAAAAGGTAACATCCTCACCTGTGACCTGTTTGCTTGTAATCAGTGTAATCAGTGTGGGTGTGCATAAAAGAGTTAGTTTTTGGGAACCAGACAGACTCTTGCATCTTTCATCAAGCCACTGATGTTTCTGGATTGTGAGTCAAGGGGAAAGCAAAAGAATTGTCAACCGATCTACAGGAAAAGGTAGTTGAGTTGTATAAAACAGGGAAGGGATACAAAAAGATATCCAAGGAATTGATAATGCCAGTCAACAGCGTTCAAACTGTGATTAACAAATGGAAAATCAGAGGCTCTGTAAAAACCAAACCACGGTCAGGTAGACCAACAAAAATGTCGCTCCACGACTTACTTGAAAATTGCTCGTGATGCAAAGAAACACCCACAAATAACATCAGCTGAAATACAGGACTCTCTGAAAACTAGCAGTGTGGCTGTTTCAAGATGCACAATAAGGAGGCACTTGAAGAAAACTGGGCTGCATGGTTGAGTCGCCAGAAGAAAGCCATTACTGCGCAAATGCCACAAAGCATCTCGCCTACAATACGAAAAACAGCACAGAGACAAACCTCAAAACTTCTGGAACAAAATAATTTGGAGTGATGAACTTTTTGGCCACAACCAATAACGTTACATTTGGAGAGAGGTCAACAAGGCCTATGAAGAAAGGAACACCATTCCTACTGTAAAGCACGGAGGTGAATTGCTGATGTTTTGGGGATGTGTGAGCTATAAAGGTACAGGAAACTTGGTCAAAGTTGAAGAAAAATGGGACGTACTTGGACGTTCCAACATGACAACGATCCAAAACACAAGGCCTATCGATCTGTCATTGGCTATAGCAGAACAAAGTGAAGGTTCTGGAATGCCCATCTCAGTCTCCTGACCTCAATATCATTGAGCCACTCTGGGGAGATCTCAAGTGCGCAGTTCATGCTAGACAGCCCAAGAATTTACAGTAACTGGATGCTTTTTGCCAAGAAGATTGGGCACCTTTACCATCTGAGAAAATAAGGAACCTCATCCACAACTACCACAAAAGACTTCAAGCTGTCATTGATTTTAGAGGGGGCAATACATGATATTAAGAAATGGGGTATATGAACTTTGAATTAGGGTCATTTGGTGTCATCTCGGACGCTGTTCAGACCAGGTCGTTCAACAGACAGCGGTAATTCCGCTTTTGACCACTATGTGCTCATTGGCGTCGGCTAGATTTTATCTAGCTGTTCCGGGGTTAATTTACCTGATCCTCGGATTGGAAGCTGGGCCATGCCCATTGCCTTTAAATAGTTCTCCTGATCATTGGGCGTCGCCGATTATAGCTTCTGTCTTGTGCGTTGTTATCTCGGTCTAGAGTGGAGAGCTGGTTGTTGGAGATTCGTTGCTGGTGGTGTATTTTCCTTTGTCTTATTTACTCCTTCCTATATTTATATTTATTTTGCCCTGCACATTTATAGTGTATTCCTGAGTGACTGCGGCGTGGTGTATATTTTCCTTTATCCTTGTCTGTGCTAACTGTGGGTATTGGTGTATTACCTCTTCACTGGGTGGTGGGCGGAGGTTTCAGCCTAGGGATGAAACAGGAGACAGGGTGAGGTTCGAGGCCTGGACATGCAAACCATCAGTGTAAACTCCAGGTAGAGGGTCAGTCAGGATTTCCCTAGTCTGAGTGAAATTGCAGGGGCCCGGGTTATTAGCTCTCGCTCACCTAGTCTCCCCGTGACATTTGGAAGTTTTGGGATGTCATTATGATTTAAAAAGAGAAAACACAGTAGTTTGACAATAAATGGCTTCACCCAACCACTAACCATGAGTGGAGAAAAAGTTTTGCTGTTATCATTCATATTCTCTGAAAAAAGGCCAAGAAAGCAAAAATTTTGCCGGGGTATGTAAACTTTTGAGCACAACTGTATATGAAGTATGAGAGGTATTGTTAAAGAAGCACTCCCATCAAAATGTGTATCCACTTAATATAGTGAAATCATCATATTATATAGCACTGTGTACTTACAATTATTAATTTACAATAGTCCTTCTACCAAGCTAATCCTTCTTTTTTCCATTAGGTCTAAGACATCATGTGATTAAAAACTGACTGAATCCTCCTTCTAAGTTCTATGTAGAAACAGGAAGTACATTTTCCCTGTGTGACTCATGAGTCACTGCAAAAGGCCCTAGTAGGGGGAGGAGTGGAGCAGCTGGGTCAGGAGTTGAACAGGGGAATGATAAAAGGGACAAGAGTTTCAACATGTTTCATGTTTCAAAATAGAGCACATAAAATATTGAATTAGCTGGGTAGAAAGGCAAAATGCGCAATTGTATGTACACAGTGCTATATCATATGATGATTACAATATATTAGGAAGATAAAAACGTTGATGGGACTGCTTCTTTAATTAGAAGGGAGTATTAAAGACTTAACTCTTTTGAAAGAGGGAAATTTAGACAAACTTATTTAAATCTAGTCCATTTTTAGAGTGGCTCATATTGTGAAAGGACAGCTCCAACCTAGTGCTTGAGCTACAAATATCGTAATAGTTCACCACTAGGGAATGTCAGAATTAGAGGCAATAACTGCATGCCACAAGGTGGATAGCATAGATTGATAAACCCTAGAAAATAACTTAAATCTTCACGAGCGAAAGGCCTGAAGATTTGAGGATCCTGGATAAGTCTTGGTTAAACCAGAGACTAAATAACAGAAGACGGGGAGAGGTCAATTGACTGGAATATTTAACCAAGTCCCGGATGTTGCATCGTCTGCGTATTTAAGACTGTTGATGATTCGTCCAGAAATTATAAATCCTTCTGCTTTCTAGGAAGGTCCAGCCTTCCTCAAAATAGCTTCTGCATATAAATTGAAGAGAAATGGTGACAGTATGCAGCATTGTCTGACACCTCGCTTTACTTTGAACCATGCCATTTCACTGTGTTCCGTTCGGACTACTGCTTCTTGGCATGAACCCAAATACTTCATGGCATTTCAAAGTTTCTGGTGAATAACACTGTGGTAAGCTTTGCTGTAGTCCCAGGTATTCCAGTTTGAGATATCCTGATAATATTGAATTAATGGACTAAAGGCCCCGTCTCACTTAGCGACGCTAGAGCGATCCCGACAACGATACGACCTGTCAGGGATCGTTGCTGCGTCGCTATGTGGTCGCTGGTGAGATGTCAAACAGTGAGATCTTCCAGCGATCGCAGCTGCGATCTCACTGTTTGACATCTCACCAGCGACCTGTAGCGACCTGTACAACGATGTCACATGGGAGCTATTATGACGATTCAGTGTCTGAGTCGTCAACGAGGTCGTTGTTAAGGTGTCAAACACAGCAATGTGTGCTACCCAGCGGGACCTCAACGATCAAAAAACGGCCCAGGCCATTCCGACACGACCAGCGATCTCACAGCAGGGGCCTGGTCGCTGCTACGTGTCACACATAGCGAGATCGCTACTGAGGTCGCTGTTGCGTCACAAAACTTGTGACTCAGCAGCGATCTCGCTAGCGATCTCGCTAAGTGAGACGGGGCCTTAAGAGGATTGGAGATTATGACCTGGTGGAATCCATAGAAACTAGTTTACTGTATGTGAGAAATTGAGATCTCTAGAAAGACCCAGAGTGGCATGTCAGACTTGTCATGAAAAAAAACAAACAATTAAGTTATAACCACCGCTTTGTTATCTTTGAATAAATCCAGTGTTATGTTGATTGGTATATAAGGAAAAGTCTTTAGAATACATATTCAACTTCATCCAGGTATTAACTGGGTTAAAGTCTAACACAGGGACTGCTGAGGGGGCTGAGAGGAGGTGGATAGAGTCAAACTTGTCTAAAGAGGGCTGAAGAAATAGGTGGGAGTCCCTCACCAAAAATAAAAGGCCTTTTCTATTTGTTTGCATAACTTAATACAAATGTGAGATAAAGTTGAGTGGAAAATGCTGGGAGCACAGTTTGTAATATTTATTATAGAATCAGAAAGACTGCGCTAAGATTACATAGTTAAGTCATGCTTAATTAGGTCTGCATGAGCCAAAGGTGAGTCTTCATCAATAGCATTCAGCGCTGACACTCAAATCGAATACCATACACGGCACAAACACTTCTGGCGGTGAAAAATGGCATCTGGTTGCCATACAGATGGACTGCAACCTTGGTAGGTACCAAAGTTTTGATAACGTACCTGTAAAATACTTGCTGTATTCTTGCTCTATTTTCTGAGCAGATTCAAACTGCTCTTTGGAATTTTTCTGTGTTACCTTGTCTCGTAGAAATATTGGATCCTTCTGTTCCCTGCATACACATAAAGTCATGTGACCATTTCTGAACATTTCATATACAGGCTTTTTTACATTTTAAAATTTTATCTTTGCATTAATTTGACAATATTTTTTATAAAGGAGCAGCATTTGAACAAAAATAAACCACCCTATTATTTTGCAATCAGTTATAAGGAAGAAATCTTAAGACTTCTCATGTAACTACATACTTATTCAAAGAAGACCTCTAGAGGAAACACAACTTTCTATTACAGCACCTCTCACCGGATTATATATATCATAGTCTGGGCATCTATTAAAGAATAAGTAAATCTTTAAAAGAAGCTGAGTCCGCTTTCAGTAGAAAGCATAGGCTCCGAATCGAAGATCCTTTCTACTGAATCCGTTCCCCAGCTCTGTGTGCTCCTGTCTAGTGAGCTGTGCACTTCTTGAGGGAAGTGGGAGGGTGTGGCTTGAGCGATCAGTGGGGGACCTGTAAACTCGGCGATCTACTTGCAATTAAAAGGCAAATAAAATATAATAAGAAAATTAACATCGGTTTCTTTTACTAAGTATATCGTAGTCACTCTCATGAACCTCAATCTCTTGTCGGCTTCTAATCAGACACCATATTGAATTTCAGATTTTGTCCTACTTTCATTTTTTATGTGCTACTTTTCCAATCTAATAATGTATCAGAACATTATTACAATGGCAGCTAGAGCCAGTGCGATACTTCCCTGATCAATGGACAATGTAATTATCCTCGTCTCTAGAGTCTCACACACAGATTTCAACACATATATTTCTATTAAAAAAAATATTGTGCCACCTTAGCCTAATTCTGACTATTGCTATCCGTTGATCTCAGTGTGATACTTAGAGAGAGAAGCAAAAAGAAAAAGAAGAGGTCAAGGGCAGATCTAATATATAATTGCCTAGAATACTACTTCCTGCAATTTGTGCCAACTTCCGTGGCTTTGTCCGGAGCTAATGTCCGGCGATAATGTCCGGAGCTATTGTCCGGAGCTAATGTCCGTAGCTAATGTCCGGAGCTAATGTCCGGAGATAAGTGACGTCACCAGTGTCCTACACCCAGGCAGAGCACAGTGGCCCCAGGCAGAGCACAGGGGCCCCAGGCAGAACATGGGGCCCCAGGCAGAGTACAGGGGCCCCAGGCAGAGCACAGGGGCCCCAGGCAGCATATGGGGCCCCAGGCAGAGCACAGGGGCCCCAGGCAGCACATGGGGCCCCAGGCAGAGCACAGTGGCCCCAGGCAGCGCACACACCAAATCGGAGGCCGAGGGGCCCCGCCAACCAAATCGAAGGCCGAGGAGCCCCGCCCAACAAATCGAAGGCCGAGCGGCCCCGCCCACCAAAGCGGAGGCCGAGGGGCCCGGCCCCGCCCACCAAAGCGGAGGCCGAGGTGCCCCGACCACCACATCGGAGGCCGTGGGGCCCCGCCCACCAAATCGGAGGCCGAGGGGCCCCGCCCACCAAATCGGAGGCCGAGGGTCCCCGCCCACCAAATCGGAGGCCGAGGGTCCCCGCCCACCAAATCGGAGGCCGAGGGGCCCCGCCTACCAAATCGGAGGCGAAGGGTCCCCGCCCACCAAATCGGAGGCCGAGGGTCCCCGCCCACCAAATCGGAGGCCGAGGGGCCCCGCCCACCAAATCGGAGGCCAGGGGTCCCCGCCCACCATATCGGAGGCCGAGGGGCCCCGCCCACCACATCGGAGGCCGAGGGGCCCCGCCCACCACATCGGAGGCCGAGGGGCCCCGCCCACCACATCGGAGGCCGAGGGTCCCCGCCCACCAAATCGGAGGCCGAGGGTCCCCGCCCACCAAATCGGAGGCCGAGGGTCCACACCAACCAAATCGGAGGCCGAGGGGCCCCGCCCACCAAATCGAAGGCCGAGGGGCCCCACCCACCAAAGCGGAGGCCGAGGGTCCCCGCACACCAAATCGGAGGCAGAGGGACCCCGCCCACCAAATCGGAGGCCGAGGGGCCCTGCCCACCAAAGCGGAGGCCGAGGGTCCCTGATTACCAAATCGGAGGCCGAGGGTCCCCGCCCACCAAATCGGAGGCCGAGGGTCCCCGCCCACCAAATCGGAGGCCGAGGGTCCCCGCCCACCAAATCGGAGGCCGAGAGTCCCCGCCCACCAAATCGGAGGCCGAGGGGCCCCGCCAACCAAATCGGAGGCCGAGGGGCCCCGCCAACCAAATCGGAGGCCGAGGAGCCCCGCCCACCAAATCGAAGGCCAAGCGGCCCCGCCCACCAAAGCGGAGGCTGAGGGGCCCGGCCCCGCCCACCAAAGCGGAGGCCGAGGGTCCCCGCCCACCACATCGGAGGCCGAGGGGCCCCGCCCACCAAATCGGAGGCCGAGGGTCCCCACCCACCAAATCGGAGGCCGAGGGTCCCCGCCCACCAAATCGGAGGCCGAGGGTCCCCGCCCACCAAATTGGAGGCCGAGGGTCCCCGCCCCGCCCACCAAAGCGGAGGCCGAGGGGCCCCGCCCACCACATCGGAGGCCGAGGGGCCCCGCCCACCAAATCGGAGGCTGAGGGTCCCCACCCACCAAATCGGAGGCCGAGGGTCCCCGCCCACCAAATCGGAGGCCAAGGGGCCCCGCCCACCAAATCGGAGGCCGAGGGTCCCCGCCCACCAAATTGGAGGATAAGGGGCCCCGCCCACCAAATCGGAGGCCGAGGGGCCCCACCAACCAAATCGGAGGCCGAGGAGCCCCGCCCACCAAATCGAAGGCCGAGCGGCCCCGCCCACCAAAGCGGAGGCAGAGGGACCCCGCCCACCAAATCGGAGGCCGTGGGGCCCCGTCAACCAAAGCGGAGGCCGAGGGTCCCCGCCCACCAAATCGGAGGCAGAGGGACCCCGCCCACTAAATCGGAGGCCGAGGGGCCCCGCCTACCAAAAGTAAGTGCGGCCCCAAAAGTAAGTGCGCCCCCGGGTGCAAAAGTAAGTGCGCCCCCGGGTGCAAACTTAAGTGCGCCCCCGGGTGCAAAAGTAAGTGCGCCCCCGGGTGCAAAAGTAAGTGCGCCCCCGGGTGCAAAAGTAAGTGCGCCCCCGGGTGCAAAAGTAAGTGCGACCCCGGGTGCAAAAGTAAGTGCGCCCCAGGGTGCAAAAGTAAGTGCGCCTCCGGGTGCAAAAGTAAGTGCGCCCCCGGGTGCAAAAGTAAGCGCGCCCCCGGCCCCGGGTGCAAAAGTAAGCGCGCCCCCCAGTCCCGTGTGTGAAAAGTGCTGCTGTAAAGCTGGTAGCGCTGTTCAAGCACCATGTATTTCCTTCAGGAAATGCCCATCTATATATATAATTGTCTAAGGGTTTTTCCGTCTGTCTGTCTGTCTGTCTGTCTGTCTGTCTTTCTGTCTGTCTGTCCTGGAAATCACTCCATATAAGGTATGGTCTACAAACAGGATACCTTATATGGAGTGGTCGGCGGTTTGTAGACCATACCTTATATGGAGTGGTCGGCGGTTTGTAGACCATACCTTATATGGAGTGGTCGGCGGTTTGTAGACCATACCTTATATGGAGTGGTCGGCGGTTTGTAGACCATACCTTATATGGAGTGGTCGACGGTTTGTCGGGCGGCCTCGACCAATCAGAGATGGGCACAGCATGGCGACGATGATGTCATAATGGTTGCCATGGCGACGATGATGTCATAAAGGTTGCCTCGACCAATCAGCGACGGGCACAGTCTGCCGCGAATCACATACTACGGGGACATGCATATTCTAGAATAGGGGCCCCAGGCAGCATATGGGGCCCCAGGCAGAGCACAGGGGCCCCAGGCAGCATATGGGGCCCCAGGCAGAGCACAGTGGCCCCAGGCAGCATATGGGGCCCCAGGCAGAGCACAGTGGCCCCAGGCAGAGCACAGGGGCCCCAGGCAGCATATGGGGCCCCAGGCAGAGCACAGTGGTCCCAGGCAGAGCACAGGGGCCCCAGGCAGCTTATGGGGCCCCAGGCAGAGCACAGTGGCCCCAGGCAGAGCACAGTGGCCCCAGGCAGAGCACAGGGGCCCCAGGCAGAGCACAGGGGCCCCAGGCAGAGCACAGGGGCCCCAGGCAGGGCACAGGGGCCCCAGGCAGCATATGGGGCCCCAGGCAGAGCACAGGGGCCCCAGGCAGCATATGGGGCCCCAGGCAGAGCACAGTGGCCCCAGGCAGAGCACAGGGGCCCCAGGCAGCATATGGGGCCCCAGGCAGAGCACAGGGGCCCCAGGCAGCATATGGGGCCCCAGGCAGAGCACAGGGGCCCCAGGCAGCCTATGGGGCCCCAGGCAGAGCACAGGGGCCCCAGGCAGCATATGGGGCCCCAGGCAGAGCACAGTGGCCCCAGGCAGAGCACAGGGGCCCCAGGCAGAACATGGGGCCCCAGGCAGAGCACAGGGGCCCCAGGCAGAACATGGGGCCCCAGGCAGAGCACAGGGGCCCCAGGCAGAGCACAGGGGCCCCAGGCAGCATATGGGGCCCCAGGCAGAGCACAGGGGCCCCAGGCAGCATATGGGGCCCCAGGCAGAGCACAGCGATATTTTGGACCACTGTGCAGTGTTTCAGACCCCCTGTGTGATGTCTGGGGCCCTGTTCTTAAGTATATTAAAGATTAAAGTAACGTATATTAAAGTATATTATAGATCAAATTTGACACGTTTATGAGCACCATTGAGTGATATACTCAAGAATGACATAATTTTTCAACATTTTATGGTTTCAAACTGTAAACACTCAGAGTTTTTTTTACTTCAACCAGAAAACCTTAACGGTTCATAAAAAACTTGACTGTTCAGGATATGATAAAAGTCATAGTATTCTGAATCTTTAACTTATAAAGATACCTTTACATGGGGTGATTATTGGTTCCAGAGAGGCTTTCGGCCGATAATCGTACACATGGCTGGTGACAGGACAATACAATATAAACGTTCAAAGGTAAACACTGATAACATTAAAATCTAATATATAATTGCCTAGAATACTACTTCCGGCAATTTGTGCCAACTTCTGTGGCTTTGTCCGGAGATAATGTCCGGAGATAAGTGACGTCACCAGCGTCCTACACCCGCTCAGGGTGGACAAAGATATATGCCTTCGTGGTGCGCGGCACTTTTCTGATTGGTTGCCGCCTGCCGCGAGCGACCAATCAGAAATGTGCCGTACTGTCAAGAATTGTCAAGAGCTGGTGAGTGCAGCCATTTTTTGTTCTTTCTTACTATTATTTATTAATTGTATTATTCTTACATTTGAATAAATAAAGTATATATGGATTCTAGACTCCCGATTCTTTAGAATCGGGCTGCCATCTAGTACATAATATTTCTTAATTGAACACATGGGAAGCTTCAGTTTCGTAGGGCACATCACTTTAAACCACAGTTATTTGGTTATGATTATCAGGCTCAGACATTGAGAGTATAACAATAGGATAAAAGCACAGAAGGAATCGGCAGACTTACAATCATGAGTTCTGGGTATTTATGATCTTGGCATCTACATCTTTTTACAATAATAAAGAGTGATGTTTCCCTATTTCTACAGGCTTATACACCAGTACCTTTTTATTGTTAATAAAGGGGTGGTTGGACTCATTAATACAGTGGACTCAATTATAGAACTATATTCCTTCTTCTGGACTATTGTTAAAATGCACAACATATAGTACATTTTGCAAGCACAACCAATTTTAGTTGTGGTGATGTCAAGCAAAATGTTTAAACTCAGCAAATAAATCCTTCCAGAAAGGTTTAAACAAAAAGTTTACTCATCAAAAATATATATTTTTTTAATATAAATATAAGTGGTACATAATTAACCCCTTTACCCCCGAAGGTAGTTTGCACATTAGCAACCAGGCCAATTTTTACAATTCTGACCTCTGTCACTTTATGATAGTGGTAAAACTTCTTTGGTATGACTTGCGTTTATTTGTGAAAATAAAAACGGAAATTTGGCAAAATTTGGAAAATTTCACAATTTTCCAAGTTTGAATTTTCATGCTCTTAAATAACAGAGATACTATATGTCACACAAAAGACTAACATTTCCCACATGTCTACTGTACATCAGCACAATTTTGGAATTATTATTTTTTTGTTAGGAAGTTATAAGGGTTAAAAATTGACCAGCAATTTTTCATTTTTACAACAAAATTGACAAAAACTTTTTTTAGGGACCACGTCACATTTGAAGTCACTTTGAGGGGTCTATATGATAGAAGATACCGTATATACTCGAATATAAGCCGCCCCGAGTGTCAGGAATCCCACTTCCCAGTTCCGGTTTGGAACTTGCAGCTCCTTACCCTCAGGTCAGTCAGGGTACTGCACCTAGGGTAATTAGTCGCCAGAAAGGCTGCCTGCTATGTGCTGGCTATGGGGCACATTGCAGCGAGGGCGATATAACTTCTCCCACACAGGTGGGAGCAATAACTTTCAATGCCGTCGGTCGCTGCAAAGACGCCCTATCGTACAGGACAAAGTATGCTACCACCAGCTCCGATTCTCTTAATTGTTAACGGGTCCGGAGCCAACCCAAATCAGTAGCGTAATTCACTTCAGAGGATGCGACAGTTCGTTTAGAGCATGGAGAGACAAGCTAGTAATTTTATACTTTACTCCAAAAAAGGCAGGCAGTGTTTACAAAGTATAAAAAAGATATTATAAAGACAAAATCATGTGTCCATTACAATTACAAATAAAAGGATTAAAATTGAAAAAACACTTACATAGCATTCAGATCATTTCATCTCCTGTTTGCCCATGTGCTCAGGAGATACATCAAGATGCATATCACATCTATAGAGCAGCTGGACCCCGGGCAAAAAGACACTGCAAGAATGCTGTCTCACTAAGTTATTCCTAGCCCAAACCCCAGGCACTCCCCCTGTGGTGGCATCACTTACAGGCTGACACCTCCCCTTTACTTAGAATATGAAAACTATTATTAAGCATATCTCACTGTATGAATCTCGTATACGAAATACATCAGGTTCCAGAGGTGCACCACGTCGGGGCAATTCTTTTAAGTGTAATCACGGTGTACTTACATGAACCGCTTAAGGAGAAATCCACGCTTTGCACTCGTTGCGTGTAGCTGCTAGCGCTTTCAGTGAGTGATAGATCTCCATGCAGTTTGGAAGTGGCTATACCAGTTTTGGATGGTATTGATTGGGAGGAGGGAATGGGTAATGTAGGGAGACTGGAATTTGCAGCGTAAAGCCATAAAACTTCACAGTGGGCTGCGACACATTGGTATCAAGTTGCACAGAGTGTGCCTGGCATGGGGCTTGGTTATTGTATCAGCGGATGCAGTGGGGGAGAAAGGAGGGTCGAATCTGCAGCGTGTGTCTGTGCCATGGTACATTCTAGAACTAAACTCACATTATGACATTTTTACATTATCGTGACACCGAGTATAAGCAGAGACCCCTAATTTGGCCACAAAAAACTGGGAAAACTTATTGACTCGAGTATAGGCTTAGGGTGGGAAATGCAGAAGCTACTGGTAAATTACAAAAATAAAAATAGATACCAATAAAAGTAAAATTAATTGAGACATCAGAAGGTTAAGTGTTTTTGAATATCCATATTGAATCAGGAGCCCCATATAATGCTTCATAAAGTTCATGATCGGCCCCATAAGATGCTCCATATTAAAATATGCCCCATATTATGCTGCATAAAAGGTTAATGAAGGCCCCATAAGATGCTCCATAGAATATTATGCCCCATATAATGCTGCACAAAGGTTGATGGCCCCATAAGATGCTCCATAGAATATTATGCCCCATATAACGCTGCACAAAGGTTGATGGCCCCATAAGATGCTCCATAGAATATTATGCCCCATATAATGCTGCACAAAGGTTGATGGCCCCATAAGATGCTCCATAGAATATTATGCCCCATATATTGCTGCACAAAGGTTGATGGCCCCATAAGATGCTCCATAGAATATTATGCCCCATATAATGCTGCACAAAGGTTGATGGCCCCATAGAATATTATGCCTCATATAACGCTGCACAAAGGCTGATGGCCCCATAAGATGCTCCATAGACATTATGCCCCATATAATGCTGCACAAAGGTTGATGGCCCCATAAGATGCTCCATAGATAATGCCCTGTATGCTAATGCGATTAAAAAAAAATGACATGCTCACCTCTCATCGCTGGGCGCCGAGTGCCGGGGGCCTGAGCAGGCGGGGACAACGGCACACTATGGGGACCAGGTGCCGGTGTCGCCGCTGGCTCAGGACACTGGCACTTGAGATATTCACCTGTCCCAGCTCCACCGCCGTGCGCCGCTGTGTCTTCCGGGTCTTTGCAGTGACAGAGGTAACGCACTAACCACGTCATCGCACCCTCTGACATGAACATCACAGCCAGAGGACATGGAAGATGGAGCCCGGCGGTGGAACGGGGACAGGTGAATATCGCATGGCTCACCCTCCCTCGTCATACTCGCCCCCTCCTGGTGCGGTCTCTCTGTATGTCCCTGCTTCTCCGATAGTCTCTTGCGCACGCTGGCAGCTTGTTGCTGTGTTCAGCGGTCACATGGTACCACTCATTAAAGTAATGAATATGCGCTCCACTGCTATGGGAGTGGAGTCGCGTCCATATTCATTACTTTAATGAGCGGTACCACGTGACTGCTGAACACAGGAAGAGCTGTGGGCACCGGACACCATCGGAGAAGCAGGGAAGTGCAGAGACCGCGCCGGGAGCAGGTGAGTATGATGTGACAGCTGCCACTCCTGCCGCTCCCCCTCCCCTGACGACCCCCTGGGACAATGACTTGAGTATAAGCCGGGAGGGGCTCTTTTAGTCTAAAAAAATGGGCTGAAAATCTCGGCTTATACTCGAGTATATACGGTACTCAAAAGTGACAGCATTCTAAAAACTGCAGCCACTCAAGGTGCTCAAAACCACATTCAAGAAGTTTATTTACCCTTCAGGTGCTTAACAGGAATTTTTGGAATGTGAAAAAAAACTATGAACATTTAACTTTTTTTCACAAAAAAATTATTTTACATAATGTTTTTATTTTGAATGGGTAACAGGAAAAAGTGCACCACAAAATTTGTTGTGTAATTTCTCATGACCATACCCATACTCCAAATGAGCGAGAAAACCACTGTTTGGGCGCACAACAGAGCTCGGAAGGGAAGGAGCGTCATTTGACTTTTTGAATGTAAAATTTCCTAGAATAATTAGCAGACGCCATGTCCCATTTGGAGAGCCCCTGATGTGTATAAGCAGTGGAAACCCCCCACAAGTGACCCCATTTTGGAAACTAGACCCCTTAAGGAATGTAATTAGATGTGTGGTGAGCACCTTGAACCCCCAGGTGCTTCACAGACGTTCATAACATTGAGCCATGAAATTAATAATCACATTTTCCCCACAAAAATGTTATTTTAGCCCCAAATTTTGCATTTTCATAAAGGGTAATGAGAAACTGCACCATACAATTTGTTGTGCAATGTCTCCTGAGTATGCTGATACTCCGTGTTTGGGGGAATACTACTTTTGAGGCATAATGCAAAGCTCAGAAGGGAAGAGGTGCCATATTGGAGTTCAGATTTTGCTGGAATAGTTTGAGGGGGCAATGTCACATTGGCAGAGCCCCTGAGGTGTCAGAACAGAAACCCCCTATATGTGAATTCATTTTACAAACTATACTCCCTTATGAATTCATCTAGGGTTGCAGTGATCATATTGACACCACATGTGAATCATAGAAATTTTATACCATTGAGCTGTAAAAAAATTACATTTTTACCACTAAAATGTTGTTTTAGTCCCAAGTTTTTAATTTTTCTAAGGGCTAATAGGAATTTTTTTTTACAACAAACTGTGGTCCATTTTTTCCTTGCCGTGCCAATACCCTACATGTAATCGGGAGATATTTTTCAGGCACAGTGCAAAGTTCAGAAGGCAAGGGGTGCCAGATTTTACTGTTATGGTTTGCAGGTGCCATGACCCATTGGGAGAGCCCATGAGGTGCCAGAACAGCAGACCCCCCATAAGTGACCCCAATTTACAAACTACACCTCCCAATGAATTCATCTAGGGGTGCAGTGATCATATGGACACCACGGGTGTGTCACAGAATTTTAGACCATTGGGAAGTGAAGACAAAAATAACTACATTTTTACCACCAAAATTGAGTTTTAGGCCCAGAATTTACAATTTTACGCAAGAATTGGGTAAGAGTATCACCATAATTTGTCCCGCAATTTCTATTGAACGTGGCAATATCCCATATGTGGCTGTACAGTAATACATACAGAGAGTCGAGAAGAACGGAGAGCTATTTGCCTCCTGGAGCGTAGGTTTTCCTAGAACAGTTTGCGAGCTCCATATATAGGACCTCTAATTGGTAGAAGAGCAGAATCCCCCCTCACGTGACCCCATTTTGTAAATTATAACCAGTTGGGAATTTATCTACTGGTGTAGTAACTATTTTGTCTCCATGGGTATTTTCCAGAAACAAGCAGCAATGAGTGTTGCCAAGTGAAAATTGCAAACTGCCGCTGTAGTGACCAGTACGTTGAAGTCACCAGTACGTTATGCCCAACCAGTGCCTCTGGAGACATGCACCTGTAAGTTAGGTGGCCTCTCATCGCTTCAGAAATGCCAAACATGTGGACACAATATGTGGTTTACGTACACTGTAGGGCTCAGAAGGGAGGGGGAATTTGGATTTGGAAGCACAGAATTTGCAGAATTTCTTTTGCAGAGTTATTGGGCCATTTCGCTTTTCCAGAGCCTTTGTACTACCAGTAACGTGGAAGCCCCCTATATTTCCATTAAAAGATGACAGACCTGAGTGAGAGCTTGCTTTTTTTGTGGATTGGGTGGAAGCTTTTATTGGCAACATTTTACATAACGTTAGGGATAACATTTATCTGGCGCTGTACGCTGACCACTTACTTTGGGGTTTCCATTTAAATCTCTGAGTGACGTGATTCAGATGAAACCCCAGAGGGATCCATTCACTATAATGAGGCAGCACAGTTACTCTGGACTCCGTTTGGCCTCTGTTCAGAGGTGTCCTTCTTTTCAGAAATGCACAAAACTGTGGCCGACGGCACTTATATGCAATCCTAAAAGAATGGACACACCACTGGATCAAAGGTCCTATGGCGTCCACAGTGCCTCCATCTGCCCCATTATAGGAAATCTATTGCTTATAGAGGGTCTGTCTGAATCATGTATTTCAGAGATTTACATGGAAACCCTGGTGTAAGTGCTCAGTGCAGAGCGCAGGATAAATGTGCGCCGAGCCTTACTGCGATCTTTGAGAGACAAAATGAAAAAATCAACAGCAGGTGAATAATTGTTTTTTTTGGTTTTTTTTAAGCAGTTCCTCGTACGTTATAAGTGATTAGGTGACTTCAATCTTCGGGTCGGGGTGATTACAGCGATACCAGATTTATATTGGTTTTTATGTTTGGCTGCTGACATAATCTATAAAATGCTTTTTATTGCAAATAATAGATTTGCATCACCATATTTTGAGAGCTATAATTTTTCTATATTTTCGCCCACAGAGTCATGTGAGAGCTTATTTTTGCGGGATGAGTTGACATTTTTATTGCTACCATTTTCGGGCACATGAAATTTTTTGATCGCTTTCTATTCCGATTTTTGGGAGGCAGAATGAACAAACACCAGAAATTTTTGTTCAGTATCAGCTGACACCCGGAGGGGATCACCCGCACACAGCTCGTGTCTGCAGGCGATGATGTACTAATCCGTCCCTAGTCAAATAGGCCCAGTGCACAGGGAGGGATTATTACGTCAGATGTCAGAAAGGGGTAAAAGGTGTTTTCCCACAAACAAAAGTTCATTTTAATGAATAGATCCTGGAATAATAATAACTTCCTAACTGGGTGAGTTAAGACAAAATGTTCCTAAACTGAGATAATCTGTGCAATGGCTGTGTATGACCGAGCAGGAACATGGCCTGATCTTACCACATCTCCTAGGCAAGGTGGAAGCAAAAGAGTATACTAACATTACACCTTTAAATATACGTTACTACCACAGCACAGGTCCAGCAATCTCCTAAAATACACACAAACATCATCATCAGTGTTGCTTCCATATGACTTACTTTATCTGTTTAGTGCTTTTGTAGCGGATAAAAAGGACAATGGGATATATGTGGATACTGTGAAGTCTTTCAATTGCATGAGGAGCTATGTCCAGAAGGCAGTGGCAGTTCTAGGAGATAAATAGAAAGATGTCAAATTTATATTCTATTTTCCTTGAAAATAAGATATGGCGGCATCTGATCGAAAATGTGACTAGAAGCATGCTTTATAGGAAGATAAGATTCAAAACTCACTAATATGGATTGTATGCATAATTTTTTGATCTGAATGGTTTTCACAAATTGATCGCAGCCATGATTGTAGCTCTTTACTGCTTTTTTACCGTTATTCATATACTTGTAAATACATTTGATAATTAAAGTATATTTTTAGAACCTTGTCAGGAACTTTTATAGCATTGGCTGAATAAAATGTACCTTATCTGTGATCTCCTTGATTGAAGCCACTGTAGTTACATCAAAATGACCACTACGCCTCTTGTAATCTATAAACAGACAATCCTTTACTCCACGTTCAATGGCCTGCTGAGAGGCCTTCATTACCTCTGTAAGTACAAAAAGATGTAAAAAAAAAAAGTAATTAGTACACAATGAAAAAAAATCATAAATTAGCATACTGGAAGCTACATGCCATGAATGCACAAGGGCCACAAGATTTCTTGAGATAAGACAACTACGGTATATAATCCAATCTTACCAAGAGGGCATCTGCAGAACCTCCCTGGGGACTCTTTAGCCAGCATATCCTTCACAGCATCAATTAATGGTCCTAAAATCAGCACAGGTCGTGGTGCAGTGCAGTCTACCCTTTGTACTCGTTGGTACGCCAAGTTCATGGAGTCTGATGAAAAAGATATATGACCAGAAAGATGAAACATTGTTCCTACAACATAATATATGTATCAATCATTTATTTGCAAGGAAAACCCTATTCTCCAAAGAAGCTCAGTTATAAGAAAATAACATGTCTTTAAAGTATGAAAAAAAATAGTATATAGTTATCTTTTAATGACAACAATATAATGTTTTTTTACAATAGCCATTCATGAGACTTTTGAAACATCGCCCTTTCACTCCTTTTGCTGCTTTAGAAGGGTCCTGTTTAGCTATGCACTGTAGAAACCTAATGCTCAAACTGTTGACAACAGACTTATAATAATAAGTACTAATTGGAGACCAATAATTCTGGCTTTGGATAATTTCATGGACCTAAATGTTTATGTATACTAAAAATACTACTAATAAAACTGTCAACCTATACTGCAAAAAAGCAATTGTACTGCTATGTAGACAGAAAGAAACAAATTTTATGGCTCATGGAAAGCAGCAACAAAAATGACCTTTTCCCATAACACATTTTTAGGTAAGAAAAGTACTAAAAAGTAAAACAAAACCATACTTTTTGGCATTACTGTGGTTGCAGCAACTCATAAAATAAAATTAACTTTGCAATTTTACTGCATGGTAAAAAGAGAAAATACACTAACTGTAAACTTGAGGTTTTTTGACTTCGGCACAAAAAAATAATAAGAGCTAAATCAATGAATTTTTATATACCCCAAAATGATGCCAATGAAAAGTAATATTTTCCCCATAAAAAAAGACAAGCTCTTGCACAGCTAGATCACCAGGAAAAAAATATATTTCTTGAAATATGACAATGAAAGTAACCACAGAAATTGCAAAGTCCTTTATGTCCTAAACGCAAACGATATTAAAAAGGTTGTCCACTTGATCTTTATTTTCATAAATGTATTGGAGAAATTATTTTGCGACACTAATATACTAATGTTATGTTACAGGTACAAGGCACATCTCATCCTTTGTGAAGCACCACCCCCTTTATAGAGGAGCCTACATCACAGACTCTGAATCAGTCCTGTCCAAAAAATGGCAACTGATAGACAGGAATGTGACCAGATCGGTTTATCAGCCTCTTCCAATTGGAAATAGCTTTTCCATACACAGTGTTCTTCAGATGGAGGAGGCTGATGGACGGGTCTTGTCCCATGCTCCTTCATCACTAGTGATTTTGAGAACAGGAGTGTGTAGAAGCAGTGCAGTCTGTGAGGAAGGCTTCCCTAACAAGTGGATGGCATTTCAAAAAGTTGAAGATTGTTAATTTCTGTGATAGAAAAAATTTGAGAAATTTGGCACGTGCAAATGGAAGTAGATAAAAGTAAATGGTCTTTATTGAAAATCCATAAAACCACAAACTAGTTTAGGTAATACATTAAAATCTTTTGACTTGTTTCTGGCAACTGCCCTTAGTCAATAGAATAATGAGATTTACCAAATTTCTCAAATTTTGTCTACTGCTGCTGAGAACACCAGTGAAATTCCTGGCACCCACGGCAGTAAATTCATCCATCCCGCATCCAGCTAAGGCTACGTTCACATTTGCGTTGTGCGCCGCAGCGTCGGCGCCGCAACGCACAACGCAAACAAAAACGCAGCAAAACGCATGCACAACGCTGCGTTTTGCGCCGCATGCGTCCTTTTTTTGATTGATTTTGGATGCAGCAAAAATGCAACTTGCTGCGTCCTCTGCGCCCGGACGTGTGCGCCGCAGGGACGCATGCGGCGCAAAACGCAAGTGCAACGCATGTCCATGCGCCCCCATGTTAAATATAGGGGCGCATGACGCATGCGGCGACGCTGCGGCGCCCGACGCTGCGGCGCAGACCGCAAATGTGAACGTAGAGTATATACAAAAAAGGTAGTGAGCCCTGTTGTTTTCCCTATAATTTCTGTTATAGGTCCTTTTTCATCAGTATGTACGTTATCTGTGCAAAAGGATCTAATGGGGACAGAATATACAAGTCTGCTTCTAGTGTCCTAGAATCAAAATCAGCATCAAACAAAACTCCTTACCTTAGTTATCAAAGCACGTATAGACGCAAGACACAGCAGGAATGGTGAGTAGTCTTTACTTTATTGATCTATCTGTATTGTCCCATACAGAGGCAAATTGTAATTGCATTCTGCCTACTGAACAGTTTATAGATGGGAATCAGGGATTACCTCTTCAGTCAGGGGAGGCCTCTTTGTGCTAAATAACTATATATAACCCGTTAGTGACAGAGCCAATTTGGTACTTAATGACCAAGCCAATTTTTACAATTTTGACCACTGTCAGTTTATGAAGTTATAGCTCTGGAACGCTATCCCACTGATTCTGAGATTGTTTATTCGTGACATATTGTACTTCATGTTAGTGGTAAAATGTATTCGATATAACTTGTGTTTATTTATGGAAAAAAAAAATGAAATTTGACAAATTTTGCAATTTTTAAACTTTTAATTTTTGTACCCTTAGTAGTGATGAGCGAATATACTCATTACTCGAGATTTCTCGAGCATGCTCGGGGGTCCTCCGAGTATTTTTTTAGTGCTCAGAGATTTAGTTTTTCTTTCCGCAGCTGAATGATTTACATCTGATAGCCAGCATAAGTACATGTGGGGGTTGCCTACCAACCAGGCAACCCCCACATATACTTATCTAGATGTGTGGTGAGCACTTTTACCCACCAACTGCTTCACAGAAGTTTATAATGTAGAGCCATAAAAATAAAAAATCATATTTTTTTCCATATTTTTCACCCCCAATTTTAATTTTCCCATGGGTAACAGGACCCCAAAAGTTATTGTGCAATTCGTCCTGAGTACGCGGATACCCCATATGTTGGGGTAAACCACTGTTTGGGCGCATGGCAGAGCTCGGAAGGAAAGGAGCGCCGTTTGACTTTTTCAAAGCAAAATTGGCTGGAATTGAGATTGGACTTTGTGTCGCGTTTGGAGAGCCCCTGATGTGCCTAAACAGTGGAAACCCCCCACAAGTGACCCCATTTTGGAAACTAGATCCCCAAGGAACTTATCTAGATGTGTGGTGAGAACTTTGAACCCCCAGGTGTTTCACTAAAGTTTATAACGCCCGGGCGTGAAAATAAAAAAAATCATATTTTTTCCACAAATATGATATTTTAGTTCCCAATTTTTTATTTTCCCAAGGGTAACAGGAAAAATTGGACCCCAAGAGTTGTTGTCCAATTTGTCCTGAGTACGCTGATACCCCATATGTGGGAGAAAACTACTGTATGGCACACGTCGGGGCTCTGAAGAGAAGTAGTGACGTTTTGGAATGCAGATTTTGATGGAATGGTCTCCAGGCGTCATGTCACGTTTGGAGAGCCCCTGATGTGCCTAAACAGTGGAAACCCCCCAGAAGTGACCCCATTTTGGAAACTACACCCACTAAGGAACTTATCTATATGTGAGGTGAGAACTTTGAACCCCCAGGTGTTTCACTAAAGTTTATAGAGCCTGGGCGTGAAAATAAAAAAAATCATATTTTTTCCACAAACATGATCTTTTAGTTCCCAATTTTTTATTTTCCCAAGGGTATCAGGAGAAATTGTACCCCAAAAGTTGTTGTGCAATTTGTTCTGAGTATGCTGATACCCCATATGTGGGGGTAAACCACTGTTTTGGCGCATGGCAGTGCTCGGAAGGGAAGGAGCACCGTTTGACTTTAGAAAATGCAGAATTGGCTGGAATTGAGATCAGACGCCATGTCGCATTTGGAAAGCCCCATTTTTAAATGTTTTATATGTTTGTTTGTGTTTTAAATATTTTTAATGTTTGATACACATATGTGCACTCTATGTTGCTTCAATAAAGCTTTGTTCACGCTTACATTAGGTGTGTGCACCTTCTATTGCGCCTTCTTTCTTCTTTCTATTCATTCATTCATGTGTTGAGCGCAGTGGTAGCACCCCTATTATGATTTCATCTATTTACAAGTTAGCGGTGCCTGCTCTATTTCTTCTATCTGGAAAAATTTCCTATTGTTGCCGGGTGCTGGTCGGCAGATCTCGGCGGGCGCACTGCGCATGTCATTTTCTCCTGGAAGAAGACACCGGTGGCTCACGGGACTTCACGGGGGATTGCAGGGACAACAGAGGTATCTGAGGGCATCGGGGAACCCTATTTCTCTCTCATCTGATGTGCGATCACATCAGAGGAGAGAGAAATTAAATGCAAAATCAGACTTTTTTTTGCGGTCGCAGTTATACTGTTAATAACGGTAATCGCAATACCGGGGTCGGTAAAAACCGAATCATGTTCTCTGGGGTCTCAGCTACCCCCGGTATCCGAGACCCCAGAGAAATTCCGACTCTGGGGGGCGCTATACCTTTATTCCTCAACGCAGTTAAAAATCGGTACTGTGGCTTAAGCACCCTTAACTGCAGCTGTTGAAAGGCATATTGGCGGTCGTTAAGGGGATAAATGGAACACATTGTTTGCTTATATTTTGCATTCACCAAAACTGTATCTTCCTTGTTGACAACTTTATTTTGCTTCAAATAGAAAAAAAGAAAAGAAAACTGGTGCTCAACCTATATTGTATACTGTATATATTAAAACAAAAAAAAAACCTTCCTTCTCATTCTCGGGTCTTCTACCAGAGGCCTGGGAGTTTGAGGGTTCTGCGCAGGATCTTAGTTGTTCCCAGCATTGCACTTTTCTTGACAGAGAGTTCAGATGTTGCTCCTGGGATCTGTTGTAGCCATTTTTTCAAGTTAGGGGTCACTGCTTCAAGTGATCATATCACTACTGGAATAACTGTTGCATTCACCTTCCACATCTTCTCCTGTTCTCCTATGTCCTTTGAGGCTACTCATATTCCTTCTTTCTGATGTTGCTGTCACTTGGCACTGCCACATCTATTATCATTGCTGTCTTCTGATCCTTGTCTACTGTCACAATGTCTGGTTGGTTAGCCAACACCTTGCTTATCCACCTGGATCATGAAATCCCACAGGATTTTAGCCCTTTCATTCTCCACCACTTTCTCTGGGGTCTCCCACCTGGATTTAGGGGGACTTAGCCCATATGCTGTGCAGATGTTTCTGTATACAATTCCTGCTATACGCTGTTCGTGCTTGCATTTTGCATCCTGCCACTATGTGTTGGACTATTTCTGAGGTTTGTTTGCATAGCCTGCACATTGGGTCTTGTCTTGCGTGGTAGATTTCTGCTTCTATGGATCTGGCACTTAGTGCTTGCTCTTGTGCCACTATGATTAGTGCCTTTGTGCTGTCTCGGAGTCCAGCTTTCTCCAGCCCTTGGTAAGATTTCTCCATGTCAGCAACCTCCATTATCTGTCAGCCACCTCCATTATCTGTCGATGGTACATGCCATGTAGCTGCTTGTCTTGCAATGGCGCTTCATGTTCCTGCTCTTCCTTCCAGATCTGTTGTTGCTGCCTTAGGCTTTCTCTCAGCATCTCATCTTTTGGTGCCATTTTTCTGATGTATTCCTGGATACTCCTTGTTTCATCCGTGATGGTAGCTTGGATGCTTATCAAGCCTCGACCACTGTTTCTGTTGATATACAATCTTGGGGTGTTAGACTTAGGGTGGAGATCTTGAATGCATTGTGAGGAGCTTTCATGTCTTCACATATTCACAGAGCATCTCTTCTTTTGGCCAGCACACTATGCCAGCAGGGTATTTGATAACTGGCAGGGCATATGTATTGATGGCGCGGATTTTATTCTTCCCATTGAGCTGGCTCTTCAGGACCTGTATTAACCTTTGATGGAACTTGGATGTTGCTGCTTTCCTTGCCTCCTCATCATGATTACCGTATCCTTGTGGGATGCTGAGGTACTTGTAGCATGTCAGTACATTTGATATGTGCCCTGCTGGTAATTCCACTCCATCAGTCTTTACTACCTATCCTCTCTTTATTACCAAACCGGCCGCACTTCTCCAGTCTGAAGGACATCCCGATATCTTCGTTGTAGATCCTTGTCAGGTGGATCAGTGAATTGATGTCTCGTTCATTTTTCGCATACAGCTTGATGTCATCCAAGTGGCTCATGGTGCTTCCACTCTTGAACTTATATCCATAGGGGGGTTCAAGCCTAAGCAGAAAGCAATGGGTACAGTGAATCACCTTGGTATATGCACCATTGGATGGTCACTTGTGCTAGTTGTCTTGAGTTGACTTCCAATGTTGTTTTCCATTGCCCCATTGAGTTTCTGAGGAAGGTTCTTAATTTCCTGTTGACATTATAGAGAGACAAAAATTCACAGATCCATGTGTGTGGCATTGAGTCATAGGCTTTCCTGTAGTCAATACAGGCAGTGCTAAGATTGGTCTGTCTGGATCTTGAGTCTTGAGCGGCCCCTCTATCTACTAGATGCTGATGCTTAGAGCCTCTGGTGTTGGTCCCAATGCATCTCTGAGCTGCATTCATGTACTGGTTCATATGGTTCTGTAGCTTAGTGGCTATGATATCTGACAAGAGTTTCCATATTGTTGTAAGGCAGGTTATTGGGCGGTAGTTGGATGGAACTGTTCCTTTGTGAGGATCCTTCATGATCAGCACTGTTCTTCCTTGTGTTAGCCAAGCTGGGTGGTGGCCTGCTTTTAGCAGTTGGTTCATCTGCTTAGTCATGCATTCATTTACCGCTGTAAATTTCTTTAGCCAGTAGGTGTGGATCATGTCTGGGCCAGGTGCTGTTCAACTCTTACGCTTTTGGATATCTTGGATATCTGCTTCTGTAATGGTGACTGGTTCTTGCTCTAGACGGTTGCTGTGTTTCATTCTCAGATCTTGCAGCCTTTGTGCTGCTACTCTGTAGTTGGGAGTACACCTTGGATGGTTCTTTGGAGAACAGAGCATTTATTTTCTTGGCCTCAGCTTTTCTAGTGTACCGTATATACTCGTGGATAAGCTGAGTATTTCAGCACATATTTTTATGCTAAAAACGTCCCCCTCGGCTTATACACGAGTCATGGTACAGAAAGCCAGCAGGGGAGGGGCGGCGGCGGAGCAGCGGGTGCCAGGAGCCGGCGCACACATCATACTCACCTACCTGCGCGCCCTTGGTGCTGGCACTGCATCTCGTTCCAGCTGCCGGCGCCTGTCTGCAGCTCTTCCTGTGCTCAGTGGTCACGTGGTACCACTCATTGAGGTGAAGAATATGGACGCGTCTCCACTCCCATAGGGGTGGAGCGCATATTCATCACCTTATTGAGCGGTACTATGTGACCGGTGAGCAGAGGATGAGCTGCAGGAACGAGATACAGTGCCAGCACCCAGGGCGTGCAGATAGGTGAGTATGATGTGTTTTTTTTTTAATAGGAAACATGCACACAGGGACAGGGAATAAGGAGGCATGCATACAGGGATGGAACTGGGAGGCATGCATACAGGGACAGAACAGAGGAGGCATTCATACCAGGACAGGGAAAGGAGAGGCATGAATACAGGGACTGAATGGGGAGGCATGCATACAGGGACTGAACGGGGGAGGCATGCATACAGGGGCAGGGATGGGGAGGTATTCATACCAGGACAGGGAAGAGGGAGGCATGCATACAATGACAGGGACAGGGGAGGCATGCAGTCAGGGACAGGGAGGTAGGCATTCATACCAGGACAGGGAAGAGGGAGGCATGCATACAATGACGGGGACAGTGGAGGCATGCAGACAGGGATGGGGAGGCATTCATACCAGGACAGGGAAAGGGGAGCCATGGATAGGACAGGGATGAGGGGACAATGTATACCCGGCTTATACTCGAGTCAAAAATCTTACCCAGTTTTCCGTGGCAAAAGAAGGTGCCTCGGCTTATACTCGGGTCGGATTATACTCGAGTATATACGGTATCCACTAGTCTTGCTGTGAGTGCTGTGAGCCTTTGGTCAGCAGTCTCTAGGGCTTCAGTTGGGGTCAAGCCTTTGTACTTGTCCAGCTTGGTCTTATTCTTGATCTTTACACCCTTCTGTATTTTTGTTAGTTGGCTTTGTTTCACCTTGATCTTTGTCTCCAGTCTTCTTTTTCAAGGGGGCACGCACTTGCTGGTTGTATAGCCAATCATTTTGATGATTGATGAGGCAGTAGCATAGATAAGTTTATTAGTTTGAGTTATGATAATGGTAGGTATTGATGCAAGTGCTTTATTGGCATCTTCTAGCATAGAGCATGGTATTTCTTTGCTGAGCCTTGGCAGTCTATCTCTGGTATTCATGGTATTGAGTTTATCTAAGCACCTCTCGTATCTCCCCTTTTCCTCATAGTTTGTAAGCTTGCGAGCAGGGCCCTCATTCCTCCTGGTATCTATTTTGAACTGTGATTTCTGTTATGCTGTATATGCTGTAATCTCTATTGTCTGTACAAGTCCCCTCTATAATTTGTAAAGCGCTGCGGAATATGTTGGCGCTATATAAATAAAAATTATTATTACTATCTTGTCTTTCAGATAAGCTTCAGTGCTCTCTAGTTTCAGGGGGTTGCACATGTTGTTCATCCAGGTCTTCATGTGGGGTGGTTTGCAGTGGAGTTGATCTATCTGATAATAGCTTTCTCTTTATGACAATGTAACATTGGGTGATTAGTTGTTTCTCAGTCAGTGGAAATGCAGGTCTTGTATCCATCCAGAGTTTACTCATACGCTTCATATATCCTCTCTGCTGTTATAGTAGCATTTCATCAGATCCAGGTTTCTCTTGCCTTGTCATGTATGGTTTGTTCCAGTAGCCCATTTATCATCAGATTGTCCTGGTTCCTCGACATCTGATGCAGACCTTGTTAATCCAAACAACGTCCGTGCGGCATGACTCTCTTTGTTCGTAACACTCTCATATTTATTGAGTTAGGCACTATAGTGTTAGTAGCCTTGCTCAAGGACCACTACTATATAACATTTGCAACAGGACAGAGCCGGGATTTGAACCCCAGTCTCCCACGTTGGTGGTTGTGCCCTTTAACAATTACGTTACAACAGCCACCTAAGGTAGGTATTACAGAGTTAGGAGCCTTGTTCCCAGCATTGTTTTCAGTCTCCCATGTCGTAGGCTGTGCAAATAACCATTACATTATACCAGCCACCTATACTGAGATATGAGTCTGTGGTACTTTTTAATATATATTTATGTACTTATACTGTCTGCGTATATACACTGCTCAAAAAAATAAAGGGAACACTAAAATCCCACATCCTAGATATCACTCAATGAAATATTGTGGAATGTGTTGAGAACAATAAAACCAAAAAATTATCAACGTAAATCACAACTAATATCCCACGGAGGTCTGGAGTTGGAATAATGCTCAAAATCAAAGTGGAAAATGAAGTTAGAAGCTGATCCAACTTTAGTGGAAATGCCTCAAGGCAAGGAAATTATACTCAGTAGTGTGTGGCCTCCAAGTGCCTGTATGATCTCCCTACAACACCTGGGCAAGCTCCTGATGAGGCGGCGGATGGTGTCCTGAGAGATCTCCTCCCAGACCTGGACTAAAGCATCCGCCAACACCTAGACAGTCTGTAGTGCAATGTGACATTGGTGGATGGCCGAGACATGATGTCCCAGATGTGTTCAATTGGATTCAGGTCTGGGGAACGGGCGGGCCAGTCCATAGCTTCAATGCCTTCATCTTCAGCAGCAGGAACTGCTGACACACTCCAGCCAGATCAGGTCTGGCATTGTCCTGCATTAGGAGGAACCCAGGGCCAACCGCACCAGCATATGGTCTCACAAGGGGTCTGAGGATCTTATCTCGGTACCTAATGGCAGTCAGGCTACCTCTGGCAAGCACATGGAAGGCTGAGCGGCCTTCCAAAAAAATGCAACCCCACACCATTACTGACCCACTGCCAAACCGGTCAAGTTGAAGGATGTTACAAGCAGAAGATCGCACTCCACGGCATCTCCAGACTCTGTCACATCTGTCACATGTGCTCAGTGTGAACCCGCTTTCATCTGTGAAGAGCACAGGGCGCCAGTCGCGATTTTGCCAATCCTGGTGCTCTGTGTCAAATGCCAAGCGTCCTGCACGGTGTTGGGCTGTGAGCACAATCCCCATCTGTGGACATCAGTCACTCAGACCATACTCATGGAGTTGGTTTCTAACCGTTTATGCAGACACATGCACATTTGTGGCCTGCTGGAGGTCATTTTGCAGGACTCTGGCAGTGCTCCTCCTGTTCCTCCTTGCACAAAGGCTGAGGTAGCGGTCCTGCTGCGGGGTTGTTGCCCTCCTATGGCCCCCCTCCACTTCTACTGGTGTACTGGCCTTTCTCCTGGTAGAGCCTTCAGCTTCTGGTCACCACGCTGACAGACACCGCTGACAAACACAGCAAACCCTCTTGCCACAGATCGCATTGATGTGCCATCCTAGATGAGCTGCACTTCCTGAGCCACTTGTGTGGGTTGTAGAGTCCGTCTCATGGTACCACGAGTGTGAAAGCACAACCAACATTTAAAAGTGACCAAAACATCAGCCAGAAAGCATTGGTACTGAGATGTGGTCTGTGGTCCCCACCTGCAGAACCACTCCTTTATTGAGTGTGCCTTGATAGTTGCCAATAATTTCCATCTGTTGACTATTCCATTTGCACAACAGCACAGCACAGTCAAACAGTGTTGTTTCCTAAGTGGACAGTTTGATTTCACAGAAGTTTGATTTACTTGGAGTTATATTCTGTTGTTTAGGTGTTCCCTTTATTTTTTTGAGCAGTGTATATATACATATATATAATGTAGGGCAGTGGTAGCACACTTATGCAGTGAGGAAGCAGTGACCCAACAAAGTTCCAAACCAAAGCCTCTTTAATGTGGTTACTTCACAGCATTAATGTCCAATTCACACAAGTATGTACCATTAATGTCCAATTCACAGCACTACATAGTACACAATATCCTCCGGGTTGCTGCCAGGAACCATATCCACCGGTTTGCAGCCGTTAAACAATCTAATCCACCTCCTTCGGGCATAGGACAGTCTACCTCCGGTACACTGCCGGGCACAAGACACCACCTCTGAGTGTAGGTGCAGGTGTACGCTGTGGGTGCCAGGCCCCTGAGCTGCCCTGGCTGCTTTGGCTCCGCTTGTCTGTTTCAAAATACAAAAACCCCAGGGCAGGTTTTCCCAACTCTGCCTTGGTCATTAACATGCTGCAATGCACTCTCAAGGCCTCCATACGCCTCCGTGCACATCCTGGGGAGAATACACAGGGACCCCTGCCTGTGGCATTGGTTACTGCATTACAATTGCAATCACATCTTCGCCTGTAACTGCAAGGCACCCCCATGGCCTCAATATGCCTCCGTGCGCATCCTGGTTAGAACATACAGCGACCCCCACCTGTGACACCGGTCACTGCCTCACAATTGTCAAGCTTCTGAGTTTTCTCTTTTTAAATCATAACGACAACCCAAAACATCCAAATGACCCTAATCAAAAGTTCACATACCCTGGTGATTTTGGCCTGATAACATGCACAGAAGTTGACACAAATGGGTTTGAATGGATACTAAAGGTAACATACTCACCTGTGACCTGTTTGCTTGTAATCAGTGTGTGCGTGCATAAAAGCTGAGTGATCTGGGATCCAGACAGACTCTTGCATCTGTCATCCAGCCATTGACGTTTCACGATTGTGTGTCATGGGGAAAGCAAAAGAATTGTCAAAGGATCTATGGGAAAAGGTAGCTGAACTGTATAAAACAGGAAATGGATACAAAAAGATATCCAAGAAATTGATAATGCCAGTCAGCAGCATTCAAACTGTGATTAACAAATGGAAAATCAGGGGCTCTGTAAAAACGAAACCACGGTCAGGTAGACCAACAAAAATGTTGTCCACAACTGCCAGCAAAATTGTTCAGGATGCAAAGAAAAACCCACAAATAACATCAGCTGAATTACAGGACTCTCTGAAAACTAGCACTGTGGCTGTTTCAAGATGCACAATAAGGAGGCTCTTGAAGAAAAATGGGCTGCATGGTTGAGTCGCCAGAAGAAAGCCATTCCTGCGCAAATGCTACAAAGTATCTCACCTACAATACACAAAGCAGCATAGAGACAAGCCTCAAAACTTCTAGAACAAGGTAATTTGGAGTGATGAGACCAAAACTGAACTCTTTGGCCACAACCATAAAAGTTACATTTGGAAAGCAGTCAACAAGGCCTATGATGAAAGGAACACCATTCCTACTGTAAAGCACGGAGATGGATTTCTGATGTTTTGGGGATGTGTGAGCTACAAAGGCACAGGAAACTTGGTCAAAGATGAATGCCGCACGTTATCAGCAAATACTGGAGGCAAATTTGCACTCATCAGCCCGGAAGCTGCACACGGGACGTACTTGGATGTTCCAACATGACATCGATCCAAAACACAAGGCCAAGTCGACCTGTTCTGGGGTGGCCATCTCAGTCTCCTGACCTCAATATCATTGAGCTACTCTGGGGAGATCTCAAGTGTGCAGTTCAAGCTAGACAGCCCAGGAATTTTCAGGAACTGGAGGCTTTTTGCCAAGAAGAGTGAGCAACTTTACCATCTGAGAAAATAAAGAACCTCATCCACAACTACCACAGAAGACTTCAAGCTGTCATTGATGTTAGAGAGGGCTATACATGGTACTAAGAAATGGTGTATATTAATTTTTGATGAGGGTCATTTGGATGTTTTGGGTTGTCATTATGATTTAAAAAGAGAAAACACAGTAGTTTAAGTGGCTTCACCCAAACCAGTATTTTCTTTTTTCCATTTGAAACCAAATAAAGCTTCTTTAGAAACATTGTTAGCATGGAAAATACAGATTTGGCGAGAGCAAAATATACGCAAACAATGTGTTCCATTGTATATCTATATATACACACACAGTATAAATATATATATATATATATATATATATATATATATATATATATATATATATATATATATATATATATATGTACATATATACATACACACACATATATATATATACACTGGGGCAAAAAAGTATTTAGTCAGTCAGCAATAGTGCAAGTTCCACCACTTAAAAATATGAGAGGTGTCTGTAATTTACATCATAGGTAGACCTCAATTATGGGAGACAAACTGAGAAAAAAAAATCCAGAAAATCACATTGTCTGTTTTTTTATCATTTAATTTGCATATTCTGGTGGAAAATAAGTATTTGGTCAGAAACAAAATTTCATCTCAATACTTTGTAATACATCCTTTGTTGGCAATGACAGAGGTCAAACGTTTTCTGTAAGTCTTCACAAGATTGCCACACACTGTTGTTGGTATGTTGGCCCATTCCTCCATGCAGATCTCCTCTAGAGCAGTGATGTTTTTGGCTTTTCGCTTGGCAACACGGACTTTCAACTTTTCTATAGGGTTGAGATCTGGAGACTGGCTAGGCCACTCCAGGACCTTGAAATGCTTCTTACGAAGCCACTCCTTCGTTGCCCTGGCGGTGTGCTTTGGATCATTGTCATGTTGAAAGACCCAGCCACGTTTCATCTTCAATGCCCTTGCTGATGGAAAGAGGTTTGCACTCAAAATCTCACGATACATGGCCCCATTCATTCTTTCATGTACCCGGATCAGTCGTCCTGGCCCCTTTGCAGAGAAACAGCCCCAAAGCATGATGTTTCCACCACCATGCTTTACAGTAGGTATGGTGTTTGATGGATGCAACTCAGTATTCTTTTTCCTCCAAACACGACAAGTTGTGTTTCTACCAAACAGTTCCAGTTTGGTTTCATCAGACCATAGGACATTCTCCCAAAACTCCTCTGGATCATCCAAATGCTCTCTAGCAAACTTCAGACGGGCCCGGACATGTACTGGCTTAAGCAGTGGGACACGTCTGGCACTGCAGGATCTGAGTCCATGGTGGCATAGTGTGTTACTTATGGTAGGCCTTGTTACATTGGTCCCAGCTCTCTGCAGTTCATTCACTAGGTCCCCCCGCGTGGTTCTGGGATTTTTGCTCACCGTTCTTGTGATCATTCTGACCCCACGGGGTGGGATTTTGCGTGGAGCCCCAGATCGAGGGAGATTATCAGTGGTCTTGAATGTCTTCCATTTTCTAATTATTGCTCCCACTGTTGATTTCTTCACTCCAAGCTGGTTGGCTATTGCAGATTCAGTCTTCCCAGCCTGGCGCAGGGCTACAATTTTGTCTCTGGTGTCCTTTGACAGCTCTTTGGTCTTCACCATAGTGGAGTTTGGAGTCAGACTGTTTGAGGGTGTGCACAGGTGTCTTTTTATACTGATAACAAGTTTAAACAGGAGCCATTACTACAGGTAATGAGTGGAGGAAAGAGGAGACTCTTAAAGAAGAAGTTACAGGTCTGTGAGAGCCAGAAATCTTGATTGTTTGTTTCTGACCAAATACTTATTTTCCACCATAATATGCAAATAAAATGATAAAAAAACAGACAATGTGATTTTCTGGATTTTTTTTTCTCAGTTTGTCTCCCATAGTTGAGGTCTACCTATGATGTAAATTACAGACGCCTCTCATCTTTTTAAGTGGTGGAACTTGCACTATTGCTGACTGACTAAATACTTTTTTGCCCCACTGTATATATACAGTGCCTACAAGTAGTATTCAACCCCCTGCAGATTTAGCAGGTTTAATAAGATGCAAATAAGTTAGAGCCTTCAAACTTCAAACAAGAGCAGGATTTATTAACAGATGCATAAATCTTACAAACCAAAAAGTTTTGTTGCTCAGTTAAATTTTTATAAATTTTAAACATAAAAGTGTGGGTCAATTATTATTCAACCCCTAGGTTTAATATTTTGTGGAATAACCTTTGTTTGCAATTACAGCTAATAATCGTCTTTTCTAAGACCTGATCAGGCCGGCACAGGTCTCTGGAGTTATCTTGGCCCACTCCTCCATGCAGATCTTCTCCAAGTTATCTAGGTTCTTTGGGTGTCTCATGTGGACTTTAATCTTGGGCTCCTTCCATAAGTTTTCAATTGGGTTAAGGTCAGGAGACTGACTAGGCCACTGCAACACCTTGATTTTTTGCCTCTTGAACCAGGCCTTGGTTTTCTTGGCTGTGTGCTTTGGGTCGTTGTCTTGTTGGAAGATGAAATGACGACCCATCTTAAGATCCTTGATGGAGGAGCGGAGGTTCTTGGCCAAAATCTCCAGGTAGGCCGTGCTATCCATCTTCCCATGGATGCGGACCAGATGGCCAGGCCCCTTGGCTGAGAAACAGCCCCACAGCATGATGCTGCCACCACCATGCTTGACTGTAGGGATGGTATTCTTGGGGTCGTATGCAGTGCCATCCAGTCTCCAAACGTCACGTGTGTGGTTGGCACCAAAGATCTCGATCTTGGTCTCATCAGACCAGAGAACCTTGAACCAGTCAGTCTCAGAGTCCTCCAAGTGATCATGAGCAAACTGTAGACGAGCCTTGACATGACGCTTTGAAAGTAAAGGTACCTTACGGGCTCGTCTGGAACGGAGACCATTGCGGTGGAGTACGTTACTTATGGTATTGACTGAAACCAATGTCCCCACTGCCGTGAGATCTTCCCGGAGCTCCTTCCTTGTTGTCCTTGGGTTAGCCTTGACTCTTCGGACAAGCCTGGCCTCGGCACGGGAGGAAACTTTCAAAGGCTGTCCAGGCCGTGGAAGGCTAACAGTAGTTCCATAAGCCTTCCACTTCCGGATGATGCTCCCAACAGTGGAGACAGGTAGGCCCAACTCCTTGGAAAGGGTTTTGTACCCCTTGCCAGCCTTGTGACCCTCCACGATCTTGTCTCTGATGGCCTTGGAATGCTCCTTTGTCTTTCCCATGTTGACCATGTATGAGTGCTGTTCACAAGTTTGGGGAGGGTCTTAAATAGTCAGAAAATGCTGGAAAAAGAGATAATTAATCCAAACATGTGAAGCTCATTGTTCTTTGTGCCTGAACTACTTCTTAATACTTTAGGGGAACCAAACAGAATTATGGTGGGTTGAGGGGTTGAATAATAAATGACCCTCTGAGAAAACTTTTCACAATTTAAAAAAATAAATAAACAAAGAAATAACATTCTTTTTTGCTGCAGTGCATTTCACACTTCCAGGCTGATCTACAGTCCAAATGTCACAATGCCAAGTTAATTCCAAATGTGTAAACTTGCTAAATCTGCAGGGGGTTGAATACTACTTGTAGGCACTGTATATATATATATATATATATATATATATATATATATATATATATATATATATATATATATATATATATATATATATATATATATATATATATAACAAAAAGCAGCACCAAAACAAAGGGTGCAAAAAATCCTTCCAGGTATATACCCAACCTCATGCTATTATCCAGAAAAATGACGGCAGCACTCCAATAGAAAAAAAAAAAAGTGGTTTGTTGGCCCATGTGCGACATTTCAGTCCAGAATATGGACCTTGAGAAAGGTCCACATCCTGGACTGAAACGTTGCACATGGGCCAATAAACCACAATTATTTTTTCTATCTGATTGCTGCCTTCATTTTTCTGGATAATATATATATATACTATATACTATATAATTGTCTAAGGGTCACTTCCGTCTTTCTGTCTGTCCTTCTGTCTTTCTGTCACGGATATTCATTGGTCGCGGCCTCTGTCTGTCATGGAATCCAAGTCGCTGATTGGTCTCGCCAGCTGCCTGTCATGGCTGCCGCGACCAATCAGCGATGGCCACAGTCCGATTAGTCCCTCCCTACTCCCCTGCAGTAAGTGCCCGGCGTCCGCTCCATACTCCCCGCAGTCACCGCTCACACAGGGTTAATGCCAGTGGTAACGGACCACGGTATGCCGCGGGTAACTCACTCCGTTACCGCCGCTATTAACCCTGTGTGGCCAAGTTTTTAATATTGATGCTGCCTATGCAGCGTCAATATTAAAAACATCTAATGTTAAAAATAATAAAAAAAATAAAAAATCATTATATACTCACCTTCCGCCGCCTTTTCCGCTCCTCGCGATGCTCCGGTGACCGCTCCATGCAAGCGGCAGGTTCCGGTGGCAAGGATGGTATGTGAGAAGGACCTGCCATGACATCACGGTCATGTGACCGCGACGTCATCACAGGTCCTGCGTGAGAAGGACCTGCCATGACGTCACGGTTATGTGACCGCGACGTCATCACAGGTCCTGCGCTCATACCAACCCTGGGACCGGAAGCTGCCACGTGCACCGCACACAGGCGACAGAACTACAAGGGGCCCTCGGAAGGTGAGTATATGTTTATTTTTTAACCTGTGACATATGTGGCTGGGCAATATACTACGTAGCTGGGCAATATACTACGTGACTGGCCAATATACTACGTGGCTGGGCAATATACTACGTTGCTCTGTGCTGTATACTACGTCGCTGTGCAATATACTACGTGGCTCTGTGCTGTATACTACGTCACTGGGCAATATACTACGTAACTGGGCAATATACTACGTGGCTGGGCAATATACTACGTCACTGGGCAATATACTACGTAACTGGGCAATATACTACGTGGCTGGGTAATATACTACGTGGATGGGCAATATACTACGTGGCTGGGCAATATACTACGTGGGCTGTGCAATATACTACGCGGACATGCATATTCTAGAATACCCGATGCGTTAGAATCGGGCCACCATCTAGTATATTAATAAGTAGCACAAAATCATATCCCCAACATATTTGTTAAAATATAAAGCGGAGAATCTCACTATATGCTTAATATATTTCTATCTATATGCATATAGTTCATTAAAGAAAGCAGCATTCCAGTAGAACATATCATTATAATGCTGATGTGACATTTTGGTTCTATATAATGAGCCTTCCTCTAACCTCTTATGTATTGGAGGTCTTGGTAAGAGGATTATATCCACCACATACAAGGATTTTGCGGTTTTGAGACCTTTTTGCATTTTATCTAAACATACTTTTTTTAATTGTTTTGCTTCCAAGTTTTATGTTGTTTAATCTAAGGTTAGTTACAAAAAACAGGGACTGACATCTAGAGGACAAGCAAGATTGGAAATCTCATTGCATTTGTTTTATTTCATTTTCCTTACCGTCAAGTAAAGGGATAGAATCTGTGCTAATGGTGTCCAACCCTTGAAGTTCCTTACCATCTCGAGACCCACTTCGCTTGTGTTTATTTTTTCTACGAAAAAAAGACCGCCTAGCAGCAGCAGAGAGGGTTTTGGCAGCACCACCTTCATCTCGTATTTCAGAAACACTGAGGCGGCGGGAAAATTCTTGCTCCATCCTAAAATAATCAATTTAATACTTGAATGGCATGCACACCAAGAACACTTGTAAACAAAAGCCAAGAAATAATACAGAATGAATGTTCTGTAGTAGACACAATTTTCCCATCTTTTTTATGCACTGAGAATAGCTTTGAATAAGTAAGGTAGATAGACAAAGAGCAAAAGTACGGAAATATATTGAAATATATTAAAGGGGGACAATAAAACAGCAATGAAGAGCCAGAATACTCAAAAAGTGCAAAACATCATCATTTTATATATACCGTATATATTATACAGTTGTGCTCAAAAGTTTACATACCCAGTGTCATGATCCATTCCAGGGTTTAATCCTGTCTGCCCTTTTTCCAGGCGGATCATGTCACGGGATAACTTTGCTCTGCCTAATTCTGGGTTCAGGTTTGCCATTTAGCTCCTATGCATCCTGCTGGCGGTGTCAGCTATAGTTCTCCCTGAGGCGTGTGAACCTGACTCTGGTAGCCCTTGATTATTCCTGCTGTGATATTTGACTTTCCCTGGGTCTGTTGACTCCCTCTGTCTGCCCTTTTCCCAGCGTCTCCCTGTTTGTTGGTTTGATTCTCTGGTTTCTGACTTGGCTTGTATTCGTACTTGCTTCTGCCTTCTGACCTTGTCTTATCCGCTCCTGACCGTTGCTGAACCTCCTGGCTTGTTCCTGACCACATGTACTTCTGATGCTTTTAGTACTTCTGCCTGTTTTTTGACTCGGTTTGTCTGACCACTCTCTCACCACTTGGTGGCGCCTGTGCTGCTGCTCTGTGGTGCTTCTCTGTGTACGCAGTCTCACTTCCCTCTCAAGCTCCCTCTGGTGGAGGTTGCGCTATACTGCACCGCATCAGCATGACACCCAGGCAGAATTTTTGCTTTCTTCGCCTTTTTTCATAGAACATGAATGATAACACCAAAATATTCTCTCGACTCATGATTAGTGGTTGGGTGAAGCCATTTATTGTCAACCTACTGTGTTTTCTCTTTTTAACCCCTTAATGATCGCCAATACTAGTGATGAGCGAATATACTCGTTACTCGAGATTTCCCGAGCATGCTCGGTGACCTCCGAATATTTTTTAGTGCTCGGAGATTTAGTTTTCATCGCCACAGCTGAATGATTTAAATTCTGTTAGCCAGCATAAGTACATGTGGGGGTTGCCTGGTTGCTAGGGAATCCCCACATGTACTTATGCTGGCTAAGAGATGTAAATCATTCAGCTGAGGAAAACTAAATCTCTGGGCACTATAAAATACTTGGAGGTCACCCGAGCGTGCTCGGGAAATCTCGAGTAACGAGTATATTCGCTCATCACTAGCCAATACGTCTTTTAACTGACCTGAGATATAAGAGAATAGCATCCCCATATAGGTCACAATCCAGCAGCTGTCAGTTGTGCACTATGGCTGACAACTTGCTGCATCAGCCATGATCAGTGTTTGCACTGTTTAATTCTGTTTAACCCCTTAGATGCTGCTGTCAATAGTGACTACATCATATAAATGGTTAATAGAGTGTGGGGGCTTCCTCTTTATCCAAATTGTTGCCCTCAGATCATAATTGTGTGGTCCTGATGTTTGCCTTTGCAATTCTTGACCAAATAGCAGCCTTACAGTCTGACAGCTGCTTTAACATGTTCAGAAGTTAGCGTAATTTAGGTGGTAAAAATACATATTTTCATTTCTGTCATGCCATTTTAATTCCTGAAAATCACATGAACGGTTAAACAACTACCTGACTGCAGTTTTCAATATGTCAGGGGGTGCTGTTTTTTAAATGGTATAACTTTTGGGGGTTTCCCAATATATGGGACCCCTAAAGGCACTTCAAACATGAATAGATCACTAAAAAATACATTTTGTAAATTGTAAAAAATTACTGCTACATTTTTAAACCTCCTAAAATGCTAACAAAATAAAAGAACATTTTACAAATGGTGCTGATGTAAAGCAGGCATGTGGGAAATGCTATTTATTAATGTTCTTCAGTGGTATGATTATCTGGATTAAAGGGATAATCATTCAAAGTTTGAAAATTGCTATTTTTTTTACATTTTTATAAATAAACAAAACATATTGACCTAAATTTACCATTATCATAAAGTATAATGTGCCACGAAAAAACAGTCTCAAAATCACTGGGATTTGTTGAAGGGTTGAAGAGTTATTACCACATAAAATGACACTGGTCAGATTTCAAAGTTTGGCTCCATCACTAAGGAGTTAAATCATAATGACAACCCAAAACATCCAAATGACCCTGATCAAAAGTTCACATACCATGGTGATTTTGGCTTGATAACATGCACAGAAGTTGACACAAATGGGATTGAATGGTTACTAAAGATAACATTCTCACTTGTGACCAGTTTGCTTGTAATCAGTGTGTGTGCATAAAAGCTGAGTGAGTTTCTGGGATCCAGACAGACTCTTGCATCTTTCATGCAGCCACTAACATTTCTGGATCATGAGTCATGGGGAAAGCAAAAGAATTGTCATTGGATCTACGGGAAAAGTTAGTTGACCTGTATAAAACAGGAAAGGGATACAAAAAGATATCCAAGGAATTGATAATGCCAATCAGCAATGTCCAAACTGTGATTAAAAAAATCAGTTAATTGGAAAATCAGGGGCTCTGTAAAATCAAAACTCACGGTCAGGTAGACCTACAAAAATTTTGTCCACAACTGCCAGGAAAATTGTTCGGGATGCAAAGAAAAACTTGCAAATAACAATCAGCTGAGCTACAGGACTCTCTGAAAACTAGCAGTGTGGCTGTTTCAAGATGCACAATAAGGAGGCACTTGAAGAAAAATGGGCTGAATGGTCGAGTCGACAGAAGAAAGCCATTACTGCACAAATGCCACAAAGTAACTCGTCTCCAATACGCAAAACAGCATAGAGAAAATCATCAAAACTTCTGGAACAAGGAAATTTGTAGTAGTGAAACCAAAATTGAACTTTTTGGCCACAACCATAAATGGTACATTTGGAGATAGGTCAACAAGGTCTATGATGAAAGGAACACCATTCCTACTGTAAAGTACGGAGGTGGATCGCTGATGTTTTGACGATGTGTGAGCTACAAAGGCACAGGAAACTTGATCAAAGTTGAATGAAAGATGAATGCCGCACGTTATCAGCAAGTACTGTAGGCAAATTTGCAATCATCAGCCCTGAAGCTGCACATGAGACGTAATTGGACGTTCCAACATGACATCGATCCAAAACACAAGGCCAAGTCGACCTGTCACTGGCTACTGCAGAACAAAGTGAAGGTTCTGGAGTGGCTATCTGAGTCTCCTGTCCTCAATATCATTGAGCCACTCTGAGGAGATCTCAAGTGCGCAGTTCATGCTAGACAGCCCAGGAATTCACAGGAACTGGAGGCTTGTTGCCAAGAAGAGTGAGCAGATTTACCATCTAAGAAAATAAAGAACCTCATCCACAACTACCACAAAAAACTTCAAGCTGTCATTGATGTTACAGGGGGCAATACACGGTATTAAGAAATGGGGTATGTGAACTTTTGATCAGGGTCATTTGGATGTTTTGGGTTGTCATTATGATTTAGAAAGAGAAAAAACAGTAGTTTGGCAAGAAATGGCTTCACCCAACAACTAACCATGAGTGGAGAAAAAGTTTTGGTGTTATCATTCATATTATCAGAAAAATGGCGAAGAAAGCAAAAATTCTGCCGCAGTATGTAAACTTATTTTCTCTGGCAAAAATTGAGAGACCACTGCAAAATTTTCAAGTTTGTCTGATTTTTCTCTTTATAGGTATATTTTTGAGTAAAATGTAAATTGTTCTTTTATTCTATAAACTGCTGACAACATGTCTCCGAAGTTCCAAGCAATACATTTTGTATTTATTTTCTGAAAATGAGAAATAGTCAAAATAACAAAAAAAAAATGCATTGCTTCCAGACCTCAAATAATGCAAAAAAAACAAATTCATAATCATTTAGAAACAACAATACTAATGTTTTAACTCAGGACGAGTTCAGAAATGAATATTTTGTGGAATAACCATGATTTTTAATCACAGCTTTCATGCGTCTTGGCAGCTATCCACCTGTCTTTCACACTGCTTTTAGGTGACCTTATGCCACTCCTGGTACAAAAATTTAAGCAGTTCTTTGATGGCTTGTGACTATCCATCTTCCTCTTGATTACATTCCAGAGGTTTTCAAAGGGGTTCAGGTGTGGAGATTGGGCTGGCCATGACAGGGATGTGATATGGTGGTCCTTCATCCACACCTTGATTGACCTAGCTGTGTGGCATGGTGCATTGTCCTGCTTGAAAAACCAGTCCTCAGTGTTGGGGAACATTGTCTGAGCAGAAGGAATCAACTGTTTTTCCAGGATAATCTTGTATGCAGGTTAATTCATACGTCCTTCGCAAAGACCAACCTACCCAATTCCAGCCTTGCTGAAGCATCCCCAGATCATCACCGATCCTCCACCAAATTTCACAGTTGGTGCAAGACACTGTGGCTTGTACGCCTCTCCAGGTCCCCGTCTAACCATTAGACGACCAGGTATTGGGCAAAGCTGAAAATTAGACTCATCAGAGAAGATTACCTTACTCCAGTCCTCTATGGTTCAATCCTTATGGTCTTTGGCAAACTTCAGCCTGGCTCTCCTTTGCTTCTCATTGATGAAAGGCTTTTTTCAAGCTTTACATGACTTGAGTCCTGCCTCTAGGAGCCTGTTACAAACTGTTCTTGGCATGCACTTCATCCAAGCTGCCATTTGGCATTCCTTCTGTAGGTCACTTGATGTTACCCTGCAGTTGCTGAGAGGCATTCAAATAAGATGATGGACATCCCGGTCAGTGGAGAGTCATTTTTGCCCTATGCCGGTCTGTAGCTTTGTTGTCCCCAATGTCTGCTACTTGACCTTGTTGTAATGGACTGCTGTCTTAGAAATTTTAAGGATGGAGGCAACATGACGCTCACTGTGTCCCTCTGCTAGTAAAGCCAGAATTGAGCCCTTCTTTTCCTCATGCAAGACTTTTCTTTTCAACTCCTTTGGCATGGTTAAAAGTTATTTTTTCATTCCTATTACTTTTGGGATATTACTAGTACTTGTTTTGCCATCCAGCTTGCCCTACTGCAAGAGGATTGTGAACACCATAGCAGTGTTTTTTACACTTCCATTCGTTAAATAAGATTTGGTTCAGATGATCACCTAATCAAAAGCACATTAAGTAGAATGAGGTGTACTCTGGTTGGAACTCAAGTGACACTGGAATGGAATGACTGTCAGACATGTAGAGAAGCTGATTTTTATAAAACTGTCCAGTGGTCTCTTAATTTTTGCCAGAGCTGTATATTATTATTTTTTTTAAATTTTTTTTTTTTTTTTTTTCAATCTGCAAGTAACTAGCGTTACAATGATGCCTGGCTGCAATAGTACTGAAAGTGCAGCTACCTAGAGAAAAGGAACTTATTTCCTCCCAGGAGTCACCGGTGTTCGGTCCAGGGAGCGTGAACAGAGCAGCTATAGTCACCTCTCACAGCACCGCTCAGTATCTCATTATACTGTACACTATACTGTGAGTGGTAGCTGTAAGATCTTTGATTGATAGCCAACTCTGCAGTGCAGCTTTTTAGGTTAGGCAACACTATTAACACTATATCTGCATATATAGCTTATATAGCCTTTTCTGAGGTTACAGGTTCCCACTTTACACCTCATCAGGGATTATATTAATAATTTTGCTTGTATGTGTTTGCAGTTGCAATGTCTGTATTTCAGTGGCTTTTTGGCAACTTATTATATTAATCTTTGGAATATACCAAAACAGATAGTAAATCCTATATTAAGAAATTTACATACAGTAAATGATTTACAAGCTTTGCAACAATTTTAATACTCACATATATTTACTGGGAATTTGACCCCTTTCCAGTTTCTGTGCATTCTCATCGAGCTGCCAACCCATCCATGTACCAAAAGCTCCTTGAGGGAGTGTGTCATCCACATATAAAATATCATCCTTCTTGAAACTCAACTCCTGAGGATTTTCAGCTTGTCGATCATAAAGGGCTCTGCAGGAAAACATGTTGTTATTGAATGGTAATGCTGCTTCCATTCTCTTTCATAAACAATCAAATCATATTTATAGAAGCATCACACTTCATCTTGTAAAAACAGTGATCAGAAGGGCAATAAATGTGTTTACTTCAGTGAATAAGTACCACAATGGGCCTTACTGATTGATGAGAGAAGCAAGGGTCTGTACACTGTGTAGTGGGCATTCTCAAGTACTGTAGATCCTTTTCACTTTAACAGGAGCTGAGCTGCAATATCTGACTGTGGCAAATCCAGGTAGAGGGTGTCAGACCTTGACAGAACTGATACCAATGACCTATCATATGGAAAGGCCATCTATATCTAAGCAGACCAGTAGTACTATTAGTACAAGTAGTAATACGATACGATATGATACACTTTATTGATCCCGGGGGGAAATTACAGTATTACAGCAGCAAAACAAACAGCAGTACTTAAAATATTTGGACACAAATCTTGCACAGGTATACCAACATTACAAAACAAATAAATGTGGGTGGTTCAGGTATATAAATCACTGTTAATTGACATTAGTACACCTGCAATCAGTCATTATTGTCTACCACCCTTAGGAAATTATTATACATCCCCATAGCAGTAGGTACAAACGATTTCCTGAATTTCTCCTTCTTACACCTTAGTAGAATTAGGCGGCTGCTGAATGTGCTCTTCTGCTTCAAGAACAGCTAGTATAGTGGGTGTGTATTATTGTTCATTATAGCCCTACACTTCTTCTGAATTCTATCCTCCGATACCTCCTCAAAAGAGTCCAGATGGAGGCCAACAGCCATGCTTGCCTTCTTGATAAGTTTGTTGAGCTTATTAGCCTCAGCTACTCGCACACTACTGCCCCAGCATATGATAACAAAAAAGATGGCGCTTGCCACAACGGACTGGTAGAACATTTCCAGCATTTTACTGCACACATTGAATGACCTGAGCTTCCGAAGAAAGTACAGTCTGCTCATTCCCTTCTTGTAAAACTTTTCTGTATGACACCTCCAAACGTGTTTACTGTCAAGGTGAACCCCCAAATATTTGTAGCAACCCCCAAATAGTGGTATAATAACTAACTTATTTTTTAGATTTTATTTTTTCATATCATCTACATTTAACCCCTTCCCGACATCTGACGGTATAGTACGTCACATGTCGGGACCCCCGCTTTGATGTGCGCTCCGGCGGTGAGCGCACATCAAAGCCGGGACATGTCAGCTGTTTTGAACAGCTGACATGTGCCCGCAATAGGCGCGAGCAGAATCGCGATCTGCGCGCGCCTATTAACTAGTTAAATGCCGCTGTCAAACGCAGACAGCGGCATTTAACTACCGCATCCGGCCGTGCGGCCGGATATGAGCGCATCGCCGACCCCCGTCACATGATCGGGGGTCGGCGATGCTCCTCCATTGTAACCATAGAGGTCCTTGAGACCTCTATGGTTACTGATTGCCGGTGGCTGTGAGCGCCCCCCTGTGGTCGGCGCTCACAGCACACCTGCAAATCTGCTGTGTAGCAGCGATCTTATGATCACTGCTGCATAGCAGAGCCGATCGGGCTGTGCCTGCTTCTAGCCTCCCATGGAGGCTATAGAAGCATGGCAAAAGTAAAAAAAAAAAGTTTTTAAAAATGTGAAAAAAATAAAAAAAATATAAAAGTTTAAATCACCCCCCTTTCGCCCCAATCAAAATAAATCAATAAAAAAAAACACCAACCTACACATATTTGGTATCGCCGCGTTCAGAATCGCCCGATCTATCAATAAAAAAAAGCATTAACCTGATCACTAAATGGCGTAATGAGAAAAAAATTTGAAACGCCAGATTTACGTTTTTTTGGTCGCCACGACATTGCATTAAAATGCAATAACGGGCGATCAAAAGAACGTATCTGCACCAAAATGCTATCATTAAAAACGCCAGCTCGGCACACAAAAAATAAGCCCTCACCTGACCCCAGATCACGAAAAATGGAGACGCTACGAGTATCGGAAAATGGCGCAATTTTGTTTTGTTTTGTTTTTTGCAAAGTTTGGAATTTTTTTTCACCACTTAGGTGAAAAATAACCTAGTCATGTTAGGTGTCTATGAACTCGTAGTGACCTGGAGAATCATAATGGCAGGTCAGTTTTAGCATTTAGTGAACCTAGCAAAATAGGCAAGCAAAAAACAAGTGTGGGATTGCACTTTTTTTGCAATTTCAATGCACTTGGAATTTTTTTCCCGTTTTCTAGTACACGACATGGTAAAACCAATGATGTCGTTCAAAAGTACAACTCGTCCCGCAAAAAATAAGCCCTCACATGGCCAAATTGACGGAAAAATAAAAAAGTTATGGCTCTGGGAAGGAGGGGAGCGAAAAACGAAAACGGAAAAACGGAAAAAGCTCCGGGGGTGAAGGGGTTAAAAATAAATCTTTCAATTTTCACATTGGCTGCAATGCCTAACATAATAGCATTACAATGAAAGGTAACACCTCTCTATATACAGTAGATAAGAAAGGAAACACCATTCACAAGAGGTGACATTCACAATTCATTTACTCCCATACATTCACAAGGACCTTTGCCCAGATCAGACAATGAACAAAAAATTCAATAGGGTCACAGCCATTCTGCGTGTGTGAGAGATATGTTAGGTCTAGTGAGCAGTGTTAAAACTTTTGATTTTATTTAAATATAGATAGTGACATGAAAAATTGAAAAAACCCAACATAATGAAAATGACACAATATTAACATAAAAACATTATTTAAACAATAGGCTATTTTCTGATGACACATTCATTAACACGATTGCTGTGAAAACTTAGAATAGGACTGAGCTGCAGTACAAGACAAAGCCTATTTCACATATAGTTGGGTGAAAAAAATGTTTGTCCCCTTCCTGATTTCCTATTATTTTGCATGTTTATCACACTTAAATGTTTCAGATCACCAAACAAATTTAAATATTAGACAAAGTCAACAGAAGTAAGCACAAGATGTAGTTTAAGGGAAAAAGAAATCCAAACGTACAGAGCCCTGTGTGGAAAAAGTGGTTGCCCCCTAAACTTAATAACTAGTTGAGCCATCCTTAGCAGCAACACCTGCAAACAAGTGTTTTCGATAACTGGCAACAAGTCTTTTACAACGCTCTGGAGGAATTTTGGCCCACTCATCTTTGCAAAATTTACAGCCACATTTGCAGCCACACTGGAAGTATTCCAATCATGAACCACCTTTTTAAGGTCATGCCACAGCATCTCAATCGGAATAAGATCAGGACTTTGACTAGGTTTCTCCAAAGTCTTAATTTTGTTTTTCTGAAGCCATTCAGAGGTTGACTTGCTGGTGTGTTTTGGATCATTGTCCAACTGCATAATCCAATTTCACTTCAGCTTGAGGTCACGAACAGATGGCCGGACATTGTCCTTCAGGCTTTTTTGAAACACAACAGAATTCATGGTTCCATTTACCACAGCAAGTCTTCCAGGTCCTGCAGCAGCAAAACATCCCCAGACCAACACACTACCACCACATTTTACTGTTAGTATGATGTTCCTTTTCTGAAATGCTGAGTTCCTTCTATGCCAGATATAATGGGACATACAGTACAGACCAAAAGTTTAGACACACCTTCTCATTTAAAGATTTTTCTGTATTTTCATAACTATGAAAATTGTACATTCACACTGAAGGCATCAAAACTATGAATTAACACATGTGGAATGATATACTTAACAAAAAAAGTGTGAAACAACTGAAAATATGTCTTATATTCTAGGTTCTTCAAAGTAGCCACCTTTTGCTTTGATGACTGCTTTGCACACTTTTCCCTCAATAATAAAAACCTTCATTTAAAAAGTGCATTTTGTATTTCCTTGCGTTCTCTTTGTCTAATATTTAAATTTGTTTTGAGATCTGAAACAGTTAAGTTTGACAAACATGCAAAAGAATAGGAAATCAGGAAGGGGGCAAACTCTTTTTCACAAAACTGTAACAACTGCTTGACCTGTGTCAATTGTGGAGATTACACAATGTAGTGCCATCATCCTGCTAATTAGAAGAGGACCATGACAATCATTAAACTGTTGTAATACTCTAAGTACAGGACATACATTCTTATGTTCCTGAAAACGTTTAATAAAGTTTCAGGAGACTGACCTTATGTAAAACCCATCACCAGCCTGGTCTTTGATTTTGTTGAACTCGTCCACTTTTTGCTGCACCTTCAATTTAACGTTTTCTGTTGGCTTTAGCATCTCTAGATAGGCTTCCTCTGCTGTTTTGTTCCTCATGTCAACAGAGCCATACTAAGGAGGGAAACAATAAAAAAAACTGGGTAGAAAGATGGGAATAGGAAGAAAATTTTGAAAAAAATAATATGCAAGCCCCAAGATATTTATCTTTATTTGACATTTGGGTTTTGTTTTAGTGCATTACTTCCCCTCCTTTTTAATATTTCTGTATTTAATTAATGTTTTCAATTATGGTATTGCATTGTTTCTTTTATCTAGATTTCTCTGTATTACTGCTACTCTATGCTGCTCTGCATGTGCTTGCTGATTTCAACTTCACACGAGTTTCTCAAAACAGAATACATGATTACCTTTTTTTCTGTAATGTTTTTTGATTTTGTTTACTGTGTTTTTTGCTTTTGACTTCAGTGTAGGGAGTCGCAAAACAATGAGGACCCTTGACATGGGTTTGGAAATTTTGCATATTGGCCAAAATATCGAACAATACCTCATGCATATTACATAGTATTACTCTTGTTTTAATTTCTATGCAGGATATAGCCAGGCCCATCAATGTTGGCTTTGTAAATTAGGGTGTCTGTCCCTGTGTGCATCCCACTTATACAGTACTGGACAGCCTGCCTGATCTAATAGAATGGGCGTCACTGATAAGCTGTAAGCCAGAAAATGTGCACTTCATCTGTGTGACTGGTGCCCTACACAAGCCTTATCTGTGAGCAATTCTAATCCTCGGCGACAGCCCCCTCCATGATTTGATAGTTGTGTGAGTGGTTGTTTCATCAATATTATTCTGCACTTCAGCCTTTATCAAAGGGGACCTGCAGTATCCTGTGGTGCATTACTTCTGTGACTGGTGTTGGCAAATACAGCTGACTTTTTTCTGCTTTTTTTAAAAAAAAATGTTTTGTGTCCTTTTGTAGTGTTTTATTTCATGCAAGTTTCTTGCTGAGTGTCCCTGATGCCAGCTCTCTGCACACTAAGCGGCACCTAATAATCAGCTGCCAGTCTTTCTACTGATGCAGAAGCTGATTAATCTCATTTATAAGGCTTTCTTTTTCCCCTACAGGTCAATCCCTGATGAAGCAGAATGCTAAATGCATGTTGGGGGTGTGTGCTAAGGTTATTTTCTACCTATACTTAACAAACTGTATATCTTGTGTGATGCAGTGACCTCTGTTACTGCTAGGGGGCGCTGTACGTGCTCCCCAGGACACGCATGGAGGGGTAATGGGGATAGTGAGACAGTGTCCAGCATTGTGGTGAATGGCCGGTATGTGTCGCAGAGGAGGTCTTCTGCGCTGTAAGCCTCACTTGATATGGGGAGCTGCTCCCTGCGATGCAACCCGGGGTATTTTGTCTTTGGTGCACATGAGCACTAAGATGTCATTTAGTGCATCTGGGTACAGGTTGCGGGTAGCTATGAGAGATGGGAGGGTCTGGCTATCCACATACTTCACCTCTGGGTGAGGGTGCTCACTGTACCGCTTTTTCCCGCGGAAAGGGCGGGTGTTTGAGGACCTGCAGTGATGTCAGGGTCAAATGACCAGCCCATGTGATCCATACCTCACCTGTGGGTGTGGTTACAAGCTACATAATGGAGGTATGTTTGGCACATGGGGAGTTGTCTGGGAGTCTGTCAGCACAGACAGACTTCCATGTATCCAGGCTGGACACTACAGAGTGGTCTGTGTGCAGAGTCAGTGACGGCACTGTGTTGGGGAGCTACTGACCTTCGGTGGGCCTGGACTGTTGGGAGTGCCCTGGTCACAAGGACAGTGATCCCCGTAAGGCAGCTCCCCAGGAGAGAGGACTGACAGGAGGTCAGTGTGTGGAGCAGGAGCTCCGGGAAGGGGTAACCTCAGACAAGGGGATTGTAAGAAAGGCAGAGAGGTGTATCTGTTATATGAACTGACTGATGTCCTATAATGTTTTGTGGATGTAATGAAATGGACTGTACTCTATCTGGTTTATGCTGAATTTAAATAAACCGGATTGCCTGCTTAAGTGAGTAACCATCCGTGTGCCTGAATATCGCGGTCAAGCGAGTGTCCCCCAACACAAACAGATAGTTAGCGCTATCTCACACTTGATTTATAGTTGGTTTATTTAATCAGACTGTCGTGGCCGCTGCTGAGAGGGTACAAGAGACCTCCACCGGAGGTCGATAGAGCGGAGGACTCGGTAAGGCACTACTAACGTAAACCCACGCTGCTGCAGCGGCCTCCACAAAGGGGGGAAGGATAGTCAACAAAGCCAGGTCGGTAATTGACAGGAGCGCGGTACCAGTGGGGAGAAACAAATGCGTAGTCAGAAGGAAGCCAGAAGGTCAGAGCCGGTCGGCAGCGGGAATACCGAGGACGTTAGACAGAGACACCAGTCAGAAAACAAGCCGGGTCAAAACACAACGGGGTCCGATCACAGGGGGGAAATCTAAGTCAAGGACGGGTACAGGGAACGTGCAAGCACCGAGAGTCAAGAAAAAGCAAGAGGACAAATCAGGGTGTAACGGGGTCAGCTGCTCAAGCCGAAGACTGGAACTATAACTGACATGGGCTGTCAGCAGCAGCGCAGAGAAATAGCCGACCATGCACCAAAGAGATGCAGAGAAAGGTTAACCCACACATGACCAAGACGGGGAGGAGATGGAAGAAAGCAAGCCCCAACCTGGATCATGACAGTACCCTCCTCTCAATGGAGGGGCCACAGGATAACACGCGTGAAAGGTCCAAACCAACTGATTAGCATGGACTGAAAATGCCGGAACCCATGACAGGTCCTCCGGAACGTAACCCCTCCAATGAACTAGTTATTGAAGCGAAAGGCGGACCATGCAAGAGTCCACCACCTGTTCCATCTCATACTCGGCCATCCACCGAGACAGGTGACGGATGAGACGGAGACTCCCCTGAGGAGGACACAAAAGGTTTCAAAAAGGGCTTTATGGAACATGTTAGGGATCCGAAGCGATGGGGGCAAGTGCAAACGGAAGGCCACAGCATTAATCACCTCCACAATCTCATAAGGGCCGATGAACTTAGGCACCAGCTTAGCAGAAGGAACCTTCAACCTTATATTATTGGTAGATAACCATACCTTATTCCCCACCTGGAATATAGGCCCTACCGATTGTATTTTATCAGCAAAAAATTTATATTTGCCCTGAGCCTCCCCAATATTCCTCTGGACCACCTTCCACACCTCCCTCAACCGTTGAATAGCCAAATCAGCCCCTGGACACCCGGAATCCAGTTGGGAAAATTCCCCAAAATGAGGGCGAAAACCGTAATTACAAAAAACAGAGAGGTGCCAGTGGACTGATTAATACGGTTATTAAAAGCAAATTCTGTCACAGGCAATGAACAGCACCAATCGCACTGCTGAGATGTGGCCAAACATTGCAAAATTTGCTCCAAAGACTGATTGGTCCTCTCCGTCTGACTGTTAGTCTCAGGATGGTAGGCCGATGAAAATGTCAAATACCCAACCTCTTATAAAAGGCGCTCCAGAATTTGGACACAAATTGCACCCCTCTATCTGAAACCACACTCAAAGGCACACCATGCAACCGAACCACATGTTCCATGAATAATTTAGATAAAAGTTTCAGCATTAGGCATACCAGTCAGAGGCACAAAATGCGCTTGCTTACTAAATCTATCCACCACCCAAAACACAGTTTTGCCACTAGACGGTGGGAGATCGGTGATAAAATCCATGGCCAGGTGAGTCCATGGTCTATCCGGAATTGGCAATGGCACCAATTCCCCGGCCAGATGGTTATGGAAGTTTTTACCACGGACACATATATCACAGGATGACACAAACATCTCCACATCAGAAGCCAACGAGGACTACCAAAACAGCCTAGCAATGGCTCTACGGGTGGTCGAGATCCCAGGATGCCCACTCAGGGCAGAGTCGTGGAACTCCTGGAGCACTCTCAAATGAAACTGAACAGGCACAAAGAGCTTATTGTCAGGTGCCGACGGAGGAGCAAGAGTTTGAGCCTCATGAGTCTCTCGCTCCAATGCTGAGGAAACCCCAGCCACAACCACTCCGTGCTGAAGAATGGAGGCAGGAGATTCAGGAGGTAATATTGGGTCCAAGCTACGAGATAAAGCATCAGCCTTGACATTCTTGGAACCAGGTCTAAAAGTGATAGAAAACTGAAACTGAGAAAAAAAAGTGACCACCTCGCCTATCTCGTTGTCAATTGTTTGGCCGACTCAATATAGGACAGGTTCTTGTGATCCGATGGACAGCTCCCTCCAAAAAATGCTTCCATTCTTCAAAAGCCAGTTTAATGGCTAATAACTCCCAGTTACCCACATCATAATACCTTTCAGCGTGAGAAAACTTCTTAGAGAAGAAGGCACAGGGTCTTAAATTGGTCAAAGTGGTGGGTCCCTGGGATAATACCGCCCCCACCCCCACCTCGGAGGCATCCACCTCAACAATAAATGGTTATGACGGATCCGGTTGGATCAATACAGGGGCAGATATAAAACATTTCTTTAAAGAAGAAAATGCCGTAATAGCTGAGGCCGACCAATTTTAAATACCAGCTCCCTTTTGGTTCAGATCAGTGAGGGGTTTGAACACCTGGGAAAATCCTTTAATGAATTTTCGATAATAATTGGCAAACACTAAGAAACGCTGAAGCCCTCTAAGATTCCTGGGTTGCACCCAATCTACAATGGCCTGTACTTTTCTAGGGTCCATATGAAACCCTTCAGCAGATAAAATGAAACCCAGAAAAGACAATTCTTGAACGAAAAATGAACACTTCTCTGGTTTAGCAAAGAGTGACTTCTCCCGGAGCCTTTGAAGAACCGCACGAAGATGACCCATGTGGGCCTGTTTATCAGCAGAGTATACCAGGATATCATCCATATAAACCACCATAAAGTGCCTAATAAAATCAGAAAAAACATGGTTAATAAAGTTCTGGAAAACTGCCGGCGCATTAGTAAGGCCAAAGGGCATAACCACATTTTCAAACAGTCACTCTGAGGTGAAAAATGCAGTTTTCCACTCATCCCCCTCCCGCATACAGATAAGATTATATGCTCCCCAAAGGCTCAACTTAGAGAACCATCTGGCCCCAGACAACTGATTGTATAAGTTAGGAATCAGAAGGAGGGGGTACGTATTCCTCACAATCATTTTGTTCAGTTCTTGAAAATTGAGACATGGGCGTAGACCACCATCTTTTTTTTTTTACAAAAAAGAACCCCACCACCACATGAGAAACAGACGGACGAATGTGACCTTTATGAAGTCTTTCAGAGATATATTTCTTCATGGCGGCCCGCTCAGGACCAGAGAGGTTGTACAAACGGGCCTTGGGCAATTTAGCACCCAGAATCAGGTTTACAGTACAATCGAATGGGCGGTGTGGTGGTAGAACCTCAGCCTCCTTTTCAGAGAACACATCCTCAAAATCCTTCAGGTACTCCGGAATACCCTCCAGACTGATGGATGACACAGATACAGAAACAAGGCAACCCCGGGAAGAATTAGGTCCCCATTTCACTATATCCCGAGCTTCCCAGTCAATGACCGGGTATGTAGTTGTAACCAGGGAAGCCCTAACACCAGTCCAGCAGGAAGATTATCCAGAACAAAACATGCAATGTGTTCTGGATGTAAGGGCCCCACCTTGAGGGTAAACTCCTCAGAGATTAAAGTAACCACATTCTTAGTGAGGTGTGTAGTATCAATGTCAACGAGATTCATGGGAGTCTTCAACCTAACTGTCCCTAACTTACATTTGGCCACCAAATTAGAGTCAATCAAGTTCAAGGATGACCAACAGTCCACAAAAGCAGAAGTAGAAGTAAAGAGGTTCTCAACACCCAGCTCCACATCGAATAGTAATTTTAGAAATGAGGAAAAAGGTACCTGAGATTCTGGGCAACCTCCTCGGTAGTTACCCAGACTTAGGCGTTTCCCGGCGCCTTGGGAATCGGAGGGCAGTTGGGACAGTCCCTCTTCCAGTGACCCAGATTACCGCAGTAAAAACGTAAGTTTTCCTTCTCGCCGCCGTCTTCTCTCTCTGTCCTTGACGGTGGTGGCCCCCATCTCCATGGGTTCGGAATGTGACGGACATCAGGGTTTACCGGGAGCAAAGGAACCTCATGTTGCATGACACCCCTCTCCCATAATCTCCGATCCAGATGGCCTGTGTTATGGCTTCCTCTAGAGAGCTGAGTCGAGGGTGGAGAGCAAGAGCGTCTTTAAGATGGTCTGAGAGTCCCATCCTGAACACCGCAGCGCAGAATCATTCCAGGGCACCTCAGTGGACCACTGTCTAAATTCCGAGCAGTACCACTCGGCAGAGAGCTTTCCCTGAAAAAGACCCATGATAGTGTCCTCCGCCACCCTAACGCGGTCAGGTTTATCAAAGATTAATCCTAGGGCCTCAAAGAACCTATTCACATTCTTTCAGAGGCGGTCGGGGGTAAAGAGAAAGACCAAGACTGCGGATCCTCCCTAAGTAAAGAAATTATTATCCCTATCCGCGGACTCTAATCCCCAGAGGATCGGGGTCTAAGGGAAAACAACAACTTGTAACTTTCCCTGAAAACACGGAACCTATCCTTCTCCCGAGAGAAGGTGTCAGGGAGTTTGACAGAGGGCTCAGGAAAGTGCAGAGAAACATCAACTGACTAACTGACAGATGAGGAAGAAAAAACCCGGATCCGTTTTTATCGTCTCAGTCAGCTCTCTCTGCAACTGACTATGGGATGTGGTCAGGGCCCTATGCTCTACCGATAATTCCTGCATCATCTGTGTCAGGCTGGAAATTTGATCCACCAAGGTACGGAGCGGATCCATAGCACAGAAAGAATGAAGGGAAAAAAAAGAAACTCTTCACTATGTTGGTCAGTTATAATGTCGTGGCCGCTGCTGAGCAGGTACGAGAGACCTCCACCAGAGGGCGCTAGAGCGGAGGACTCAGTAAGGCACTACTAACGTAAACCCGTGGTGCCACAGCGGCCTCCACAAAGGGGGGAAGGATAGTCAACAAAGCTAGGTCGGTAACAGACAGAAGCGCGATGCCAGCGAGGAGAAACGAATGCGTAGTCAGAAACAAGTCAGAGGGTCAGGGCCAGTCGGGAGCGGGAATACCGAGGACGTTAGACAGAGACACAGGTCAGAAAACAAGCCAGGTCAAAACAAAATGGGGTCCGCTCATGCCGACCATGCACCAAAGAAAGACAGAGAAAGGTTAACCCACACATGACCAGGACGGGGAAGAGATGGAAGAAAGCAAACCCCGACCTGGATCATGACACAGACTAAGCAGTGTTCACTATAAATACAGGCCTGTATAAAAATCAGCTTATTGGATACATAGTATTTGACTATTTTATCATTGCTATATACTTTCACTTTATTACTGTAATTTCATATCAATTATATATTTGATTCACCTTTTTCCATTGTATTTATTCTTCATATTAATTATGTATTTATTCATCTATTTTGTGCATATTTTTTATGGTGCATTAACCCCTTTACCCCTAAGGTTGGTTTGCATGTTAATGACTGGGCCAATTTTTACAATTCTGACCACTGTCCCTTTATGAGGTTATAACTCTGGAGCGCATCAACGGATCCCGGTGATTCTGACACTGTTTTCTCGTGACATATTGTACTTCATGACAGTGATAAAATGTCTTTGATATTACTTGCGTTTATTTGTGGAAAAAATGGAAATTGGCGAAAATTTTGAACATTTCGCAATTTTCCAACTTTGAATTTTCATGCCCTTAAATCACAGAGATAGGTTACACAAAATACTTAATAAGTAACATTTCCCACATGTCTACTTTTCATGAGCACAATTTTGGAACCAAATTTTTTTTGTTAGGGAGGTATATGTTAAAAGTTGACCAGCGATTTCTCATTTTTACACCACCATTTTTTTAGGGACCACATCACATTTGAAGTCACTTTGAGGGGTCTATATGATAGAAAATACCAAAAATTGACACCATTCTAAAAAGTGCACACCTCAAGGTGCTCAAAACCACATTTAAGAAGTTTATTAACCCTTCAGGTGCTTCACAGGAATTTTTCTAATGTTTAAAAAAAATATGAACATTTAACCTTTTTTCACAAAAAAATTAGTTCAGATCCTATTTGCTTTATTTAACTAAGGGTAATAGGAGAAATTGGATGCCAAAAGTTGTTGTACAATTTGTCCTGAGTACGCCAATACCCCATATGTGGGGGTAAACCACTGTTTGGGCGCATGGCAGAGCTCGGAAGGGAAGGAGCGCCATTTGACTTTTCAATGCAAAATTGGCTGGAACTGAGATCGGATGCCATGTCGCGTTTGGAGAGCCCCTGATGTGCCTAAACAGTGGAAACTGCCCACAAGTGACACCATTTTGGAAAGTAGACCTCCTAAGGAACTTATCTAGATGCGTGGTGAGCACTTTAAACTCCCAAGTGCATCACAGAAGTGTATAATGTAGAGCCTTAAAAATAAAAAATCATTTTTTTCACAAAAATGATCTTTTCGCCCCCAATTTTTTATTTTCCCTAGGGTAACAGGAGAAATTGGACCCCAAAAGTTGTTGTCCAATTTGTCCTGAGTACACTGATACCCCATATGTGGGGGTAAACCACTGTTTGGGTGCATGGCAGAGCTCGGAAGGGAAGGACCACCGCTTGACTTTTTCAACGCAGAATTGGCTGGAATTGAGATAATTGAGCCCGGGTCACCTTGACGGGATAGTACGTCAGATCTCAGAAAGGGGTTAATTTTTTTTATCGTATATATTTAATTAGATGCACACAATACTGATTTGGTTTATGCATTTAGCATAAAATATTGCATTTATTTTCCCTGCAATCAGTTGGTGTCCTCTCCCTCCCTATGCCATGCACATTTTAAATCAAGTCTTCATGTTATGCTGTTTTTGGTCTCTGTTTGAATTGACAAAATCATTATTATTGAGTATTGGTTTATTGTCCGATTAATTTTTTACCAGGGTGTTTGGGATTTTCTTGTTCTAATGTATACGTTAAGCAATAACACATGTAAAAAAACCACATAAATGTTCTGGTTCTAAAGAACTCAGGCTCTAAAAAACTCAAGCATGATGATTTATACTAATAAAGAATGTAGGACATTCATATCCCATAACATTATTTTATCTTATGCAAAACATGTTAGATGATAGAAGCACCATCACAATCTTTAAGGGAATCTATCATTAGTTTTTTTTTCAAACCTATTTGAAAGGAGCAGGTAGGGCCTGAATCCAGTGATGTGTCATTTACTGGGCTGCTTGCTGCAGTTTGATAAAATTATAGATTTATCTGCTGCAGATCTAGCAGTTCCATGAATGCTGATCTCTGTATAATGTCACCCACACCACTGATTACCAGCTTTCTGACTATGCACAGTATACACAGAAATCTGTGAACCAAACTTTGGGGTGGGGTTTATACAGAGCTCATGAATATGGAAGACTAAGTGTCAGCAGGTTTACCAGTCCTCTTTTAACAATCTCCTGCTGACAAAAAATATGATTTTATCAAAACTACAGCAAGGAGCCCAGAAAGTGAAACACTGCTAGAATGAGGGTATCTATATCTATATTATGCTTCTCTTTGATTAGGTAACAAACTCCTGGTGAAAGATTCTCTTTAAACAGCTTAGACAGTCAGTTTATAGATCCCACATACATCTATAATGAAGTCTCCTGACATCAGCCCTTCCAGTCCGCTGGATGCATTATCCTCATCTAAATCCAACACATATATTCCATGAAGGTTGCCTCCACAGATCTGCATTCCAAGCTCCACAGGAGATTTTGACAGAATGACTATGCGGATTTCTGAGTGTTTCTTTATGCCATCCACTGGTGTCCTAGTTAAGAAAAAAAACCACATTATTATCGACACCACAGAGCACTGTATCAAATGTCATAGGTAAAAGAAGAAAAGTCAAATATAGAATAAAATATCCCCTTTTCTCGTTGTTTTTATCAATGCATTTCAGGAGACAAAATATTTTTTTGTTGATGCAGTTGTATGATAGCTTGGGGTACATATAACTTATTACCTAACTTTGGTTAACTTTTTATGGGGCGAAATGGAAAAAAAATAACAATTCTATTTTTGATTCCTTAAATTTTTACAGTATTCATGTGTTGCCCAAATAAAGAAATACGGTTATTATGTGGGTCAGCTTAATTATGGTTATAGAAATTTTACATGTTATTATTCTTGCACAACACCATTACCAAATATACCATTTTGTGGAAGTTACACAACTTTTTAATCACTTTTTTAGCAGGTGGAATGAAAATTATTAAAAACAATTCAGTTTTGTCTTATTTTGTAAATATCATTCATTAAAATTGAAGTTAACTTCATTTTGCAGGTCGATACAATAATGACAATATCAAATATAGATTTTTTTTTTTTTTAGGTATACCTTTTTTTTTTCAAACCAATAGCTTTCTGATTTTTACACTAGCTGAAGAGCCCGGCGTAACTAACAGTGGTTAGTTATAACAAATTAAAATGACTATATATATATATATATATATATATATATATATGTAAATAAAGCTGAGTGTATAGCCCCGCCCACGCCGCATAGCCACACTCACTCTAATATCCAACATCATCCCGCCAGCCAGAGCCACCTGACTACTACCCCTAATATCCCACATCATCCCGTCAGAGCCAACATTGTCAGGTTGGCGCTGTTACACCGATTAAAAGAATACCTGGGTTGGAGAAATCCGTCTTGTGTTTGTTTTTTGTTAATCTGTGTTTTAATTTTTAAGTTAATGAGACGCTTCATTAATAGAAGTTCCTGATTCTGGGCTCCCCCTGCAGTCAGTGACAGAGGGTGATCAGTGTTGGCAGGTAATAAATTGTGTTATTTCCAGCTGTACAGAAGGACGATAACACCATAGAAATGATAAGAATAATAGGACTCAGTTACCACAACTGTCTACAAGGAAAACTGTTGCTCATAGCAACCAATCACAGCTCAGCTTTCATCTTTTAAACAGCTCTGGTGAAATAAAAGATGCTTAGTGATTGGTTGCGGAGTGGGCGGGGCTATTTGGCGTGGGCATGGCTGATACATACACACGCATATACACTCAGCTTTATATATTAGATAGAGTTAGCTATGTGGAGACTCATTTTTTTCTATTTCATTTTTTTCTGTAAGGCAGATGAACAAAAACAGTAATTCCGGCAGTTTTTTTTTGTAGGTGAAATAGCGTTTTTTTTTATCCGTGCATCTGTAACAACCTGTAGTATAAAATGCTGTCTTGTTAGAATAAGGGCTTTTTTCCACAGATTAAAGCATTGTTTACTTGAAGAACTGGAATTTTTATCCTACAGTTAGTATCTAAAACACACAAACATTTTTTGCACTATTTATTAGTCATTCAAGGGGACTTCAACATGCAATTGGATGATTGCACAGGTAAATACACTGCACTCCATATGTAGTACAGTGCATTACCTTATGAAGTCAGTGTTATAAGCCTATTAGATTCTGCCTCCCAGAGGGTCTGATAGGCATCAGCATATCATAGACACTGAGGCCTTTGTTAGTTGTCCAGTTGCCAAAACTACACATTAAGGTGGATCACGTTCATATGGCATAGATAGGTCTCTTTCTGACTGTCAAACTCCTCAATGCTGATGTCACTATTGACAGTGGAATATGAGGGGCTACCTGCCTGGATCGATCAGAACATTAATCCTAGCAGTCACAGCAGGAGCCTGGCTTTGAATATCAGATTGGCTCCTGCTGCTCATCACATGGGTACTGAAGAAATAGCCTGGGGATTATCATGATGTATAAAGCAGACATAAAGGACTAAAGGCTCATGAAGTATAGATGCTATGTAGCGTCCATGGGTTAAAAGTTTGTAGGTTTAGTATATTTTGAAAAAGATAGTTTTTTCTTAGAGGGAGAAAAGAAAAATCACCTAAGTGAGCTGTGAGGGCTTGTACTGGGAGTGGTTTCTTTTGAAGGTGGGGTTATGGTCCCCTCATCTTGTTCACTCACAGTGTCAATGACGGAATGATTGTCAGGTGTTGCAGCACCGCTTCCGTGAGGTGTAGAGTGAGAAGTACTGGAATCCAGGCGTGAACTGGTGAAAAAATGAACAAACAAATCCATAGAAAATATGCAGTAATTGTAGAAAACGATAAGGATTGTTCTAATGAACTAGAAAACATGACTGCACATAATACCTGGATCGTGAATGAAGTGGCTGGCACATGTGAGGGTTATACTGGGCTAGGATTGTGATGGTATCACACTGCTGTCCGATGATCAATCGTGCTTGCTGCTCTGTTGCATTTCTCAAATTTATACCATTAAACTGCAGGAAACAGTGTAAAGATTAATGTAAAAAATACACAAAAGGAGATTTTACTAAAGGACTACATAAGGCTGAATCTACTCATAGACTTTTTGCAACAAGACCCTCAAAATTGACCAGCTCAATAATAAGAGAAACTCTCTGAGAAACATATTTTATGTTTGACAATGTGGTTTTTCCATATCACAATAATTATTAAAAATAAAAAAGTTGAAATTTTGCAATGTTCACACTGGACACTGGCATTCTTAGACTCTACCTTTGTCACAGTGAACAGACTCAAACCTTATCCTTATTGAAGCATCTAATGAGCCTGTACAAAGGTTATTGGGAAGATCAGCATTAGCGTTGACATCGTCTGTATGATTGGTGGATCCTGTGATTTCAGCTTTGACAGATTTTTCCAGTCAGTGTAATCCTCCTTCTGCTGATAAGGAGCCTTGCTGAAAACTCCACAAAGGACAATAAGAACAAGTGTAAAAAACGCCACTGAAACCATATACAGTATGAATTGCAAGATTGCTAATATTGTTTTTTTTAATAAATATCATGATATGACGGTCTACTTGTGGTTTGACGGGCTGGAGAGGGAAAGGTCATTCTTTCCAATATACTTTGCCCATTACATTTTAGACTCTGTATGTATAATTTTTTCTTTCGACTTGTGTGTTAAAAATTCTGATTACTAAAAATGGGTCAGATTAACCCCTTAAGCCCCGAGGGTGGTTTGCACGTTAATGACCGGGCCAATTTTTACAATTCTGACCACTGTCCCTTTATGAGGTTATAACTCTGGAACGCTTCAACGGATCTTGGCGATTCTGACATTGTTTTCTCGTGACATATTGTACTTCATGTTAGTGGTAAAATTTCTTCGATATAACTTGCGTTTATTTGTGAAAAAAACGAATATTTGGCGAAAATTTTGAAAATTTCGCAATTTTCCAACTTTGAATTTTTATGCCCTTAAATCACAGACATATGTCACACAAAATACTTAATAAATAACATTTCCCACATGTCTACTTTACATCAGCACAATTTTGGAACCAAAATTTTTTTTTGTGACGGAGTTATAAGGGTTAAAAGTTGACCAGCAATTTCTCATTTTTACAACACCATTTTTTTTTAGGGACCACATCTCATTTGAAGTCATTTTGACGGGTCTATATGATAGAAAATACCCAAGTGTGACACCATTCTAAAAACTGCACCCCTCAAGGTACTCAAAACCACTTTCAAGAAGTTTATTAACCCTTCAGGTGTTTCACAGGAATTTTTGGAATGTTTAAATAAAAATGAACATTTAACTTTTTTTCACACAAAATTTATTTCAGCTCCAATTTGTTTTATTTTACCAAGGGTAACAGGAGAAAATAGACCCCAAAAGTTGTTGTACAATTTGTCCTGAGTACGCTGATACCCCATATGTGGGGGTAAACCACAGTTTGGGCGCATGGCAGAGCTTGGAAGCAAAGGAGCGCCATTTGACTTTTCAATGCAAAATTGACTGGAATTGAGATGGGACGCCATGTTGCATTTGGAGAGCCCCTGATGTGCCTAAACATTGAAACCCCTAACAAGTGACACCATTTTCGAAAGTAGACCCCCTAAGGAACTTATCTAGATGTGTGGTGAGCACTTTGACCCAACAAGTGCTTTACAGAAGTTTATAATGCAGAGCCGTAAAAATAAAAAATCATATTTTTTCACAAAAATTATCTTTTCACCCCCAATTTTTTTTTTTCCCAAGGGTGAGAGAAGAAATTGGACCCCAAAAATTGTTGTGCAATTTGTCCTGAGTACGCTGATACCCCATATGTGGGTGTAAACCATTGTTTGGGCGCAGGGCAGAGCTCGGAAGGGAAGGAGCGCCATTTGACTTTTCAATGCAAAATTGACTGGAATTGAGATGGGACGCCATGTTGCATTTAGAGAGCCCTTGATGTGCCTAAACATTGAAACCCCTAACAAGTGACACCATTTTGGAAAGTAGACCCCCTAAGGAACTTATCTAGATGTGTGGTGAGCACTTTGACCCAACAAGTGCTTTACAGAAGTTTATAATGCAGAGCCGTAAAAATAAAAAATCATATTTTTTCACAAAAATGATCTTTTCACCCCCAATTTTTTATTTTCCCAAGGGTAAGAGAAGAAATCGGACCCCAAAAATTGTGCAATTTGTCCTGAGTACACTGATACCCCATATGTGGGTGTAAACCATTGTTTGGGCGCAGGGCAGAGCTCAGAAGGGAAGGAGCGCCATTTGACTTTTCAATGCAAAATTGACTGGAATTGAGATGGGACGCCATGTTGCGTTTGGAGAGCCCCTAATGTGCCTAAACATTGAAACCCCCCACGAGTGACACCATTTTGGAAAGTAGACCCCTTAAGGAACTTATCTAGATGTGTGTTGAGCACTTTGACCCAACAAGTGCTTCACAGAAGTTTATAATGCAGAGCCGTAAAAATAAAAAATCATATTTTTTCACAAAAATGATCTTTTCACCCCCATTTTTTTATTTCCCCAAGGGTAAGAGAAGAAATTAGACCACAAAAGTTGTTGTGCAATTTGTCCTGAGTACGACGATACCCCATATGTGGGTGTAAACCATTGTTTGGGCGCATAGCAGAGCTCAGAAGGGAAGAAGCGCTATTTTACTTTTCAATGCAAAATTGACTGGAATTAAGATGGGATGCCATGTTGCGTTTGGAGAGCCCCTGATGTGCCTAAACATTAAACCCCCCCACAAGTGACACCATTTTGGAAAGTAGACCCCCTAAGGAACTTATCTAGATGTGTTTTGAGAGCTTTGAACCCCCAAGTGTTTCACTACAGTTTATAACGCAGAGCCGTGAAAATAAAAATTATTTTTTTTTTTCACAAAAATGATTTTTTAGCCCCCAGTTTTGTATTTTCACAAGGGTATCAGGATAAATTGGACCCCAAAAGTTGTTGTCCAATTTGTCTGGAGTACGCTGATACCCCATTTGTGGGGAGGGACCACTGTTTGGGCGCATGACAGAGCTCGGAAGGGAAGGAGCGCCATTTGGAATGCAGACTTAAATGGATTGGTCTGCAGGCGTCACGTTGCATTTGCAGAGCCCCTGATGTACCCAAACAGTACAAACCCCCAACAAGTGACCCCATATTGGAAACTAGACCCCCCAAGGAACTTATCTAGATGTGTTGTGAGAACTTTGAACCCCCAAGTGTTTCACTACAGTTTATAACGCAGAGCCGTGAAAATAATTTTTTTTTTTTTTTTCCACAAAAATGAAATTTAGCCCCCAGTTTTGTATTTTCACAAGGGTATCAGGATAAATTGGACCCTAAAAGTTGTTGTCCAATTTGTCCTGAGTACGCTGATACCCCCTATGTGGGGGGGAACCACTGTTTGGGCGCATGACAGAGCTCGGAAGGGAAGGAGCGCCATTTGGAATTCAGACTTAAATGGATTGGTCTGCAGGCGTCACGTTGCATTTGCAGAGCCCCTGATGTACCCAAACAGTACAAACCCCCCACAAGTGACCCCATATTGGAAACTAGACCCCCCAAGGAACTTATCTAGATGTGTTGTGAGAACTTTGAACCCCCAAGTGTTTCACTACAGTTTATAACGCAGAGCCGTGAAAATAAAAATTATTTTTCTTTTTCACAAAAATGATTTTTTAGCCCCCAGTTTTGTATTTTCACAAGGGTATCAGGATAAATTGGACCCTAAAAGTTGTTGTCCAATTTGTCCTGAGTACGCTGATACCCCCTATGTGGGGGGGAACCACTGTTTGGGCGCATGACAGAGCTCGGAAGGGAAGGAGCGCCATTTGGAATGCAGACTTAAATGGATTGGTCTGCAGGCGTCACGTTGCATTTGCAGAGCCCCTGATGTACCCAAATAGTACAAACCCCCCACAAGTGACCCCATATTGGAAACTAGACCTCCCAAGGAACTTATCTAGATGTGTTGTGAGAACTTTGAACCCCCAAGTGTTTCACTACAGTTTACAACGCAGAGCCGTGAAAATAAAACATATTTTTTTTCCCACAAAAATGATTTTTAGCCCCCCAAATTTTTATTTTCCCAAGGATAACAAGAGAACTTGGACCCCAGAAGTTGTTGTTCAATTTGTCCCTAGTACGCTGATACCCCATATGTTGGGGTAAACCCCTTTTTGGACGCACGGGAGAGCTCGGAAGGGAAGGAGCACTGTTTTACTTTTTCAACGCAGAATTGGCTGGAATTGAGATTGGACGCCATGTCGCGTTTGGAGAGCCCCTGATGTGCCTGAACAGTGGAAACTCCCCAATTCTACCTGAAACCCTACCCCTAACCGTTTACTGAACATTTTCTGACAGTCATAAGTGCCACGTATATAAGTGCCACGTATATAAGTGCCACGTATATAAGTGCCACGTATTTAAGTGCCACGTATTTAAGTGCCACGTATTTAAGTGCCACGTATTTAAGTGCCACGATATTTCAGTGCCACAATATTTCAGTGCCACGTATTTAAGTGCCACGTATTTCAGCGCCACGTATTTCAGTGCCACGTATTTCAGGCACTGAAAAATACGTGGCACGTAAATACTTCAGTGCCACGATATTTCAGTGCCACGATATTTCAGTGCCACGTATTTCAGTGCCACGTATTTCAGGCACTGAAAAATACGTGGCACGTAAATACGTGGCACGTAAATACGTGGCACGTAAATACGTGGCACTTAAATACGTGGCACTTAAATACGTGGCACTTAAATACGTGGCACTTATATACGTGGCCACTGAAATATCGTGGCACTTATATACGTATATACGTATATAAACGTATATTTCAGTGCCACGTATTTCAGTGCCACGTATTTCAGGTTAGGGGTAGGGTTAGGGTTTTTTGTTTTTTTCTTGTTTTCTTGTGTTTTTCTATAAAAACGCATGCGTTTTACCGCGTTTACATGCATTTTTTCACACATGCGGTTTTTTTAAAAAACGCATGCAGATAAAAACGCAAGTGTGAAACCAGACTAAAAGACGCTTTTTATAGCAAAAAAGTTTTTGCGTCTCCACATTTTGAGACCTATAATTTTTCCACATTTTGGTCCACAGAGTCATGTGAGGTCTTGTTTTTTGCGGGACGAGTTGACGTTTTTATTGGTAACATTTTCGGACACGTGACCATTTTTTATCACTTTTTATTCCGATTTTTGTGAGGCAGAATAACCAAAAACCAGCTATTCATGAATTTCTTTTGGGAGAGGCGTTTATACCGTTCTGCGCTTGGTAAAATTGATAAAGCAGTTTTATTCGTCGGGTCAGTACGATTACAGCGATACCTCATTTATATCATTTTTTTATGTTTTGACGCTTTTATACGATAAAAACTATTTTATAGAAAAAATAATTATTTTGGCATCGCTTTATTCTGAGGACTATAACTTTTTTATTTTTTTGCTGATGATGCTGTATGGCGGCTCGTTTTTTGCGGGACAAGATGACGTTTTCAGCGGTAACATGGTTATTTATATCCGTCTTTTTGATCGCGTGTTATTCCACTTTTTGTTCGGCGGTATGGTAATAAAGCGTTGTTTTTTGCCTCGTTTTTTTTTTTTTTTTCTTACGGTGTTTACTGAAGGGGTTAACTAGTGGGCCAGTTTTATAGGTTGGGTCGTTACGGACGCGGCGATACTAAATATGTGTACTTTTATTGTTTTTGTTTGTTTTTTTTAGATAAAGAAATGTATTTATGGGAATAATATTTTTTTTTTTATTATTATTTATTTAGGAATTATTATTTTTTTTTTTTTACACATGTGGAAATTTTTTTTTTTACTTTTTTACTTTGTCCCAGGGGGGGACATCACAGATCGCAGATCTGATAGTGTGCACAGCACTCTATCAGATCTGCGATCATACTTTCATCGGAGCAGGCTGCAGCTTTCATCTGCAGCCTGCTCCGACCCGGAAGTGCTCCCTGCAGGACCCGGATACAGCCCCTCGGCCATTTTGGATCCGGGGCCTGCAGGGAGAAGACGTTCGGTACGAGGTGAGTACATCACCTTGTACCGATCGTCTCAGGGAAGCCCGCAGGGAGCCCCCTCCCTGCGCGATGCTTCCCTGTACCGCCGGTACACCGCGATCATGTTTGATCGCGGTGTGCCGGGGGTTAATGTGCCGGGGGCGGTCCGTGACCGCTCCTGGCACATAGTGCCGGATGTCAGCTGCGATATGCAGCCGACACCCGGCCGCGATCGGCCGCGCTCCCCCCGTGAGCGCGGCCGATCGCGTATGACGTACTATCCCGTCACCGGGAATTAAAGCCCACCCCACATCGACGGTATAGTACGTCATATGGGATTAAGGGGTTAAGAAAAAAATTGTGATATGGGAAAAAATAACACTTGTTATACGCAAAACGGCCGTAGTCCTGTTCTTTTGCCTGCATTTGTCCTGTCCTTATACACCTTGTCCATGGAAAGTATTTGTAAATAAAAGACTAAGGGTACCGTCACACAGTGCAATTTTGATCGCTACGACGGTACGATTCGTGACGTTCTAGCGATATCGTTACGATATCGCAGTGTCTGACACGCAGCAGCGATCAGGGATCCTGCTGAGAATCGTACGTCGTAGCAGATCGTTTGGAACTTTCTTTCGTCGCTTGATCACCCGCTGACATCGCTGGATCGTTGTGTGTGACAGCGATCCAGCGATGCGTTCGCTGGTAACCAGGGTAAACATCGGGTAACTAAGCGCAGGGCCGCGCTTAGTAACCCGATGTTTACCGTGGTTACCAGCGTAAAAGTAAAAAAAAACAAACCGTACATGCTCACCATCTGATGTCCGTCCGGTCCCTTGCCGTCCGCTTCCCGCTCTGACTGTCTGCCGGCCGGAAAGTGAGAGCAGATCACAGCGGTGACGTCACCGCTGCGCTCTGCTCTCACTGTACGGCCGGATCTGTCAGAGCAGGAAGCGGACGGCAAGGGACCGGACGGACATCAGATGGTGAGCATGTACGGTTTGTTTTTTTTTACTTTTACGCTGGTAACCACGGTAAACATCGGGTTACTAAGCGCGGCCCTGCGCTTAGCAACCCGATGTTTACCCTGGTTACCCGGGGACTTCGGCATCGCTCCAGCGCCGTGATTGCAACGTGTGACCGCAGTCTACGACGCTGGAGCGATAATCATACGATCGCTGCGACGTCACGGATCGTGCCGTCGTAGCGATCAAAATTGCACTGTGTGACGGTATCCTAAGGTTTTTAAGACACGATAAACAGTGCTCCTACTTTTGTCTTCATTCTCGGATTACTACATGTGTGTTTCTTCAAGCAAGCACCTTCATCACCGTGATCTGATAAGATTCTATGTAGATGGGATAGGAGAGGAGAAGATGTACCTCTAGCTCTTCCCTCCCTCCTCTTCTCTCTCCTACACATAGAATCTTACCCATAGTAACTGTCATTTCCTATCTCAGTAAAGGGAATATTTGTCTTCACTGAACACAGATTTTACCTGAGAATTTATATTTTTGAAAATGACTGATCAGTGATAGTGGAGAAAGAAGCAGATGTTTCTAAGATAAAAGATATATTACAGTTACATAATTTCACTTAAAACTATTGACTTATGAAATCAAATCTGTCAGGTCATTTTTGCGTACCAAGTCATATCAAAGAAATTTTAGCACTATCATAAAGTACAATATGTTGTGAAAAAACAATTTCAGAATCAGTGGGATCTGTTGAAGCGTTCCAGAGCTACCACTTCATAAAGTGGTAAAAATTTTAAAATTTGGCCTGGTCATGAAGGTGCAAACAGCCTTGGTGGTGAAGGAATTAAAACAACAATTACTCTTTAAGCTTTACTTTGTGTCAATTATTAAGGCACTGATTGTGTCTATATGACACAGATTCCAAACATTGCGAACTTATAACTAATAAAACGCTACAATACCTCTAGCAGCTGATCTCCATATTCCAGCCCAGCTTGTTGAGCAATGCTCCCAACCATCACTTTCGAGACAAAGATTCCCCCACTCTCTCCACCTCCAATTGAAATTCCTAGCGGTTCAGCTCCTTTCTGTACCTTCACATGTCGAGGCTCATCTACTAGTGGTCTGTGGAGAAAACATACAGAATTACACTACAGGATTTACGCTACAGTACATTGTCCACAAAGAAAAAACAAATAGACAGCAGCTTCCAGGGGGTTTTAAAAACTTCACACCTTCAATGGATGTTTATTTCACCCCAATTTATTATTTTAATGGCTGGACCATACAATACAAGCACATTTTACCATTTACGTTTCTTGTCTCCCCTATTTCCTCATAGACTATAAGCTTGCGAACAGGGCCCTCACTCCTCTTGGTATCTGTTCAATTATGTGTTTACTCTTTTATGTCTTTAGTGTCTGTACAAGTCCCCTCTGAAATGTAAAGTGCTTTGGAACATGTTGGCGCTACAGAAATAAAAAAATAAAAAATATTGCTGTGTGGCTGTGAATACACTTTTATAGAATCCAGTCATTCAGGAGCTCTCATTTTACTGCAGCATTAAGGAATTGGGTATGCAATATACACTGCTCAAAAAAATAAGGGGAACACTTACAGAACAGAATATAACTCCAAGTAAATCAAACTTCTGTTAAATCAAACTGTCTACTTAGGAAGCAACACTGTTTGACAATCAATTTCACATGCTGTTGTGCAAATGGAATAGACAACAGATGGAAATTATTGGCAATTATCAAGACACACAATAAAGGAGTGGTTCTGCAGGTGGGGGCCACAGACCACATCTCAGTACCAATGCTTTCTGGCTGATGTTTTGGTCACTTTTGAATGTTAGTTGTGCTTTCACGCTCATAGTAGCATGAGACGGACTCTACAACCCACACAAGTGGCTCAGGTAGTGCAGCTCATCCAGGATGGCACATCAATGCGAGCTGTGGCAATAAGGTTTGCTTTGTCTGTCAGCGTAGTATCCAGAGGCTGGAGGCGCTACCAGGAGACAGGCCAGTACACCAGGAGACGTGGAGGAGGCCGTAGGAGAGCAACAACCCAGCAGCAGGACCGCTACCTCAGCCTTTGTGCAAGAAGGAACAGGAGGAGCACTGCCAGAGCCCTGCAAAATGACCCCCAGCAGGCCACAAATGTGCATGTGTCTGCACAAACGGTTAGAAACCGACCCTATGAGGGTGGTCTGAGTGCCCGACGTCCACAGATGGGGTTGTGCTCACAGCCCAACACCGTGCAGGACGCTTGACATTTGCCACAGAACACCAGGATTGGCAAATTCGCCACTGGCGCCCTGTGCTCTTCACACTGAGCATATGTGACAGAGTCTGGAGACGCCGTGGAGAGCGATCTGCTGCCTACAACATTCCTCAACATGACCGGTTTGGCAGTGGGTCAGTAATGGTGTGGGGTGGCATTTCTTTAGAGGGCCTCACAGCCCTCCATGTGCTCACCAGAGGTAGCCTGACTGCCATTAGGTACCGAGAGGAGATCCTCAGACCCCTTGTGAGACCATATGCTGGTGCGGTTGGCACTGGATTCCTTCTAATGCAGGATAATGCCAGACCTCATGTGGCTGGAGTGTGTCAGCAGTTCCTGCAAGATGAAGGCATTGAAGCTATGGACTGGCCCGCCCGTTCCCCAGACCTGAATCAGATTGAACGCATCTGGGACATCATGTCTCACATCATCCACCAACGTTACGTTGCACCACAGACTCTCCAGGCGTAAAGCATCCGCTTTAGTTCAGGTCTGGTATGAGATCCCTCAGGAGACCATCCACCGCCTCACCAGGAGCATGCCCAGGCGTTGTATGGAGGTCATACAGGCACATGGAGGCGACACACACTACTGAGCATCATTTCCTTGTCTTGAGGCATTACCACTGAAGTTGGATCAGCCTGTAACTTCATTTTCCACTTTGATTTTGAGCATCATTCAAACTCCAGACCTCCGTTGGAGATTAGTTGTGATTTACATTGATTATTTTAACGTTTTATTGCTCTCAACACATTCCACTATGTAATGAATAAAGATTTACAACTGGAATATTTCATTCAGTGATATCTAGGATGTGGGATTTTAGTGTTCCCTTTATGTTTTTGAGCAGTGTATATATTGTAGGAAAGCAGGAATTAAAGCCCTGGATGGGAGATATGTGTCACCGATGTGGCTAGCCTCGGTGATCTAAATCCCTCAGGTGAAGTTTCCAGCAATAGTAGGAAGGCTAGGGTTAATTCCTAGGACTGGAGGTCCTTTTTAAATGCACCTGGACAGCTATGACTAAAATCACACCATGCGTTCACTGGTCAGACAGCTGGGGAAACTGAGCAGGGTCGGTTGTGTTGGAGCTGGAGAGACAAGCCAGAATCTCTCTGAGAGGAGACTACACAGACCGTGTGCACCAAACTGCAAGTAACACTGGTTAGCTGTTTTGTGTGACCAAAATGAAACTAGCTCAGATGTCTGCGTAGCCAGGGTCTGTGTTGTTTAGTTACTCTCTGGACAAGGTTAGAGAATTTAAGTTTGTTTTTTGGGTTTTTTTTGGTACTGTGCAATCAGTGGAAATAAATATTCAGCTTCTGAGATACAAACCCCATGGCTTCGCGTTCCAATCAGCTACCCAATAATGTGATTTTTTTAACACATAACATGAAAATAAGGTTAATAATATAACTTTCATTACAAAATCTTGTGTCCTCCTATTTCCTTATAGATTGCAAGCTTTCACGTAGGGCCTTCACTCCTCCTGCAACTGTTAAACTATGTGTTAGGTTGTAATGCCTTTATTGACTGCACATGTCCACTAAAGTGCTACGGAACATGTTGGCGCTAAATAAATACAATTATTAAAATAAAATCTTAAGTTTTACTCAAATTAGTTGATGCAAAAATGAATACGCTACAAATGAAAAACTACTTTTTTATAAATTGAATAAATTTGTATGATCTCCATGATTTTTAAGGACAACACCAAGTCTTCTATACATGGAATGAACAAGATTGCGACATATTATAACTTTTTTTTTTCAATCTTGAGAAAATAACTTTTTTTTAGCTCCTGGATGCTGGATGGAGAGAGATGCTCAAATTGTCTCTTCAAAATTCCCTGTAGGTGTTTTAGTTAGTTCAGATCAGTAGACACTTGGCATCTGACTCACTCTCACTCTGCTCTCCTTTAGAAATCCTATAGATATGTGTTTTGGATCATTGTGATGTTAGAAAAGTGCTGTTTTACCAAAGGCACAGAGTAATGTTAGCATCTTCACTTTTAATACAGGGCAGTGCAACTGTGAATTCATAGTACCATTAATAAATTAGCAGCACTAATGTATCTTCACATAAAGACACTGCCACGACCATGTATTGCTGAGGCAACATGCATTTCTTTGTACTCCTCACCTTCGCAACACCATAGTTTTAAAGCTATCAGTTCCAAATACTTTTTCTTGGTCTCATCATTCCAGAGTATAGAATCCCAGTAGTCTTGGTGTTTTTCAGCATTGGCCCTAGTAAATTGTAGGCGGCTTTCTTGTGCATGGGCTTTAGGAGCGGCTTCCTTCATGGATGACACCCATATGCATGCCATTCCTTTGTAGTGTATGCCATAGTGTTTCACAGGAAACACCCCGATTTGGCACTCAACTTGTTTAGATAACTGGAGTGAATTTGCATATTGATTTTCTTCAACCCTTCTCATCAGAAGACGCTCTTGTTTAGGTTGTAACTTCTGTACTTGGCCTAGACAACTCTGTGAGATAGTTACAGTTCCATCTTTGTTAAATTTTTGCATCACTTTTGCTACAGTATTCTGACTGATAAGTAAATCTTTGCTGATATTTTTGTAGCCTTCACTTTTCTTGGGTAATGAAATTAGTTTCTTTCTCAGTTCATTTGACATTTCTTTTCCATGTGGTGCCATTGCTGACGGAATGAAATGTGACAATGTTTACTCTGCTATGTAACACCCCTTTCTAATGGACCCCATATGTAAAATAAAATTAGACTTGCCTGTGGTTTAATATTTATTAACTAGTCTAAACTTTAGCTTTGCTGCTAAGACTTTCATTGGGGTGTACTCATTTTTTAAATATTTAAAATCCATGAATGAAGAGAGAATTTTTCATTTTTGAGCTTCAGTTTTTTCCTTATCATCTTTCAAGAGCCATAACTTTTTTATTTTTCTGTCGACATACTGTGTGTGAGGGTTTGATTCTTGCAGGCCAAATTGTAGCCATCCAAAAATCTTTCAACTCTTGTTTGAGGAATTTTCATCCATTCTTCCTTGGAAAATTCATCCTATTCTGCGCAGGGCCGGTTTTAGGCAAAGTGGGGCCCTAGACAAAACTTTAAAATGAGGCCCCAAATACTAACATATTGCACATCACAAAGAAACATTTTGGTTGTAGCTACATGCGCTGATTTCAGGCCACTAAACGAGTGTGATCAACAATATTGAAGTCATTTGCCACTTGTTTCCCAGCCTCTTTACACCTGCTGAGTAATAATGATGATGATAGTATAATACACTCACCATAGTCCTCCATATAGTATAATAGACTCCCCGTAGTCCTCCATATAGTATGATACACTCCCCATAGTCCTCTATATAGTATAAGACTCCCCATAGTCCTCCATATAGGATAATAGACTCCCCATAGATCTACATAGAGTATAATACACTCCCCATAGTCCTCGATAGAGTATAATAAATTCCTCATAGTCCTCCATAGAATATTATACACTTCCCATAGTCCTCCATAGAGTATAATACACTCCCCATATTCCTCCATAGAGTATAATACACTCCCCATATTCCTCCATAGAGTATAATACACTTCCCATAGTCCTCCATAGAGTATAATACTCCCCATAGTACTCCATAAAGTATAATACACTCCCCATAGTCCTCCATAGAGTATAATACACTTCCCATAGTCCTGCATAAAGTATAATACACTCCCCATAGTCCTCCACAGAGTATAATACACTCCCCATAGTCCTCCATAAAGTATAATACACTCCCCATAGTCCTCCATAGAGTATAATACACTTCCCATAGTTCTCCAGAGTATAATACACTCCCTATAGTCCTCCATAGAGTATTACGCAGTCCCCATATAGAATATAATTCTGACCTCATAGAATATAATGCAGTCGCCCATAGAATATAATTCAGTCCTACAGTATTATGGCCACCACGTACTCACTCGCTCACTGATATATACCATATTCATTGGCATGGAGATAAGTGAATATTGATTCCCTTTAGTAGCAAGCACATGTGATTGCCCAGCAGCAGGAAGCCTGCAGCTGCTGCTACTGTGCCCACTATTAAAGTGAAATGAATATTCACTGCTCTCCACTCCTATAGTCCTACCCATCTCTCAGCGCCCGCTTCAGTGCATAGCAGTGGGAGGGACTATGGGCGTGGGGAGCAGTGAATATGAATTTCTCTTTAACAGCTGGCACAGGCTTTAGCCACAGCAGCTGACTTTTACCTCGTCACCCACCTCCAGTCTCCGCTGCTGCTGCTTCACTGACACCGGGCAGGAAATGTGTCTGGGCCCCCCTCCCTGCCCTGTATGCTGCTTATGATGATTGCAATCTGGCAATGGGACCCTGGAGCCTCGGGGTCCGAGAAACAAGTCAGATTGCCCTCATTATTACTGCCCTGCAAGCAGGGGCATACATAGCAATCACAGGGCCCCCACAGCTCTAAAAAATATATATATATTTTATATACGATATGTCTGGTATCTGCTCTACATATGCTGTACGTACATACACACATACATATGCCGTACATATATATACTGTACATACAGATACACATACATATACCGTCATACATACACATACCGTATATACACACATGTATATACTGTAGTCACACACATACCGTACATACATATATCGTACATACACACAGATACACATACATATACCTTACATGCATACACACACATATACCGTACATACACACAAATACACATACATATACCGTACATGCATACACATACATATACCGTACATGCATACACACATATACCGTACATACATACAGATGCACATACACGTACGATACATACACACACATATCGTACATACACACATACAGTTATACACATAGTATACACACCGTACACACATATACATACACATATACTGTATGTACATGCACATAGACATATATACCATAAAAAACTGTTTTCCCATCAAGCTTTAAACATGCCTCCATCACACCTATCCTCAAAAAGCCCTCTCTTGACCCATCCTCTGTATCTAGCTATCGCCCTATATCACTTCTCCCTTATGCCTCCAAACTACTGGAACAACACGTCTACCTTGAACTGTCCTCCCATCTCTCTTCTTGCTCCCTCTTTGACCGCTTACAATCTGGCTTCCGGTCACACCATCCCACTGAAACTGCCCTAACTAAGGTCACCAATGACCTCTTAACCGCCAAGAGCAAGCGACACTACTCTGTCCTCCTCCTCCTCGACCTGTCGGCTGCCTTTGACACAGTGGACCATTCCCTATTATTATAGACCCTCTCATCCCTTGGCATCACAGACTTGGCCCTATCCTGGATCTCATCATACCTAACAGACCGGACATTCAGCGTCTCCCACTCACACACCACCTCCTCACCTCGCCCCCTATCTGTCGGAGTCCCACAAGGTTCAGTCCTTGGGCCCCTGCTCTTCTCCATTTACACCTTTGGCCTGGGACAGCTCATAGAATCTCATGGCTTTCAGTATCACCTCTATGCTGACGACACACAGATCTACATCTCTGGACCAGATATCACCTCCCTACTAACCAGAATCCCTCAATGTCTGTCCACTATTTCATCCTTCTTCTCCGCTAGATTTCTGAAACTTAACATGGACAAAACAAAATTCATCAACTTTCCCTCATCTCACGCGACCCCCCCAATGAACCTATCCATTACAGTAAACGGCTGCCCACTCTCCCCAGTCCCACAAGCTCGCTGCCTCGGGGTAATCCTTGACGCTGATCTCTCCTTCAAACAACATATCCAAGCCCTTTCCACTTCCTGCTGACTTCAACTCAAAAATATTTCACGAATCCGTACATTCCTCAACCAAGAATCTGCAAAAACCCTAGTCCATGCCCTCATCCTCTCTCGCCTTGACTACTGCAACCTCTTGCTCTGTGGCCTCTCCTCTAACACTCTCGCACCCCTCCAATCAATTCTAAACTCTGCTGCCCGACTAATCCACCTGTCCCCCTGCTATTCACCGGCCTCTCCCCTCTGTCAATCCCTTCACTGGCTCCCCATTGCCCAGAGACTCCACTACGAAACCCTAACCATGACGTACAAAGCCATCCACAACCTGTCTCCTCCATACATCTGTGACCTCGTCTCCCGGTACTTACCTACACGCAACCTCCGATCCTCACAAGATCTCCTTCTCTACTCCCCTCTTATCTCCTCTTCCCACAATCGTATACAAGATTTTTCTCGCGTATCACCCCTACTCTGGAACCCTCTACCACAACACATCAGACTCTCGCCTACCATCGAAACCTTCAAAAAGAGCGTGAAGACCCACCTCTTCCGACAAGCCTACAACCTGCAGTAACCACCGATCAACCAAACCGCTGCATGACCAGCTCTATCCTCACCTACTGTATTCTCACCCATCCCTTGTAGATTGTGAGCCTTCGCGGGCAGGGTCCTCTCTCCTCCTGTACCAGTTATGACTTGTATTGTTTAAGATTATTGTACTTGTTTTTATTATGTATACTCCTCCTCCCATGTAAAGCGCCATGGAATAAATGGCGCTATAACAATAAATAATAATAATAAATAATAATATATACACACAAATTTATTTCACATACATAGATACACACATATACTGTACATACATACACACATAGATACATATATACTGTACATGCATACACACACAGCCATACAAATATACCATACATACACACATATACTATACATACATACATACATACACAGATACACACGGATAGAAGCATACACATACTGTACATGCACAGATGCACACATACATACATACTAATCTGTGATATCAGGTGATCAGATGAGCCCTGGATGAGGTTACATAGTTCAGCTGGAGAGGGCTGCAGAAACAACTGTGGGGGATGGGGCACAGAGCAGGCAGGACTGATATCAGCCCCCTGGTTCTGCAGGGCTGTCCCGTGCAGTGAGCTCCTCCCCATCTCTTCACAGTGAGGAGATGCTGCAGCCTGCTCCGAATAGAATAGTGGTGGAAGCAGAAGACACAATGTAAGTCCTGCTCGTCCTCCACTGCTGTCCCTGTGTGCTGTGCGGCTGGGGCCCCTGACTGTAGGTGAGTACTCACCATTGGGTCGCGCCATGCAGGAGGACAGCAGCCAGTTAGTGCTCTCCTCAGTCTGGTGGGGAAAGCATTCATTGGCTAGCTTCTCTCCCTGCATGACGCCCCCTTTTTAAACTCCTGCACTTCGCACCCCGCTCTCTCTCCGGCACTGGGTGTTCCATGATTAAAGGAGGGAGTGAAAGGGGCCTGATCCTGCATGATACCAGGCCTGCCTGCAGGGGTACCCCTCCACCTCTGGGCCCCAGAACAGTGCCATCAGCAGTATGTCCAGCCCTGGCTGGGGGCCCCTAGGGCAGCGGGGGCCCTAGGCAGCTGCTCAGTCTGCCTGCCCCTAACGCTGGCCCTGGTTCTGTGATATTCCTGGGCAGTCTTGCATGCACTGCTATTTTGAGGTATAGCCACAGATTTTCAATGATATTCAGATAAATGAGGACCATTGTAAAACCTTCTGCTTGCGCCTTTTGAGGTAGTCTATTGTGGATTTTGGTGTGTGTTTAGAATCATTATCCATTTGTAGAAGCCATCCTCTTTTCAATTTCAGCTTTTTAACAGATGGTGTTATGTTTGCATGAAGAATTTGTTGAAATCTCTTTGAATCCACTCTACCCTCTACACGTGAAATGTTCCCCGTGCCATTGGCTGAAACAAAACCCCAAAGCATACTTGATCCACCCCCACGCTTAATAGTTGGCGAGATGTTCTTTTCCTGACATTCTTTGCTCTTTTTTCTGTTGCACCCAGTAATGTAAGTGATACATTGCTGGAATCATGGTCTATTTGCCTACATTAGGCTGCTCTCAGATGAGGTACCAAAACCTACAGAAAGATTCCCTTTAATTGCATGCTGCAATTAATTGTACACTGGGTATGGAAAGTATTCAGACCACTCTTTGTTTCATTGCATCCATTTGGTAAATTCAAAAAAGTTCATTTCTTTCACATTAATATACACACTGCACCCCATCTTGACTGCAAAAAAAAAGAAAAAAGAAATGTAGACTTTTTGCAAATTTCTTCTTAAGGTTGGGGGGTATAGAACTGTGTTTCTCCAATGTTTGTCTGGTTGTTGTTGTTTTACCTTTTTTATGGGGAAAACTTTATAAAATTCAATAAAAAAATGTGATTAAAAAAACATATTTGCAAATGTAATAAAAAAGAAAAACTGAAACATCACATGGTTATAAGTATTCAGACCCTTTGTTCAGACACTCATTTAAGTCACATGCTGTCCATTTCCTTGTGATCCTCCTTGAGATGGTTTTACTCCTTCATTGGAGTCCAGCTGGGTTTCATTAAACTGATAGGATTTGATTTGGAAAGACACACACCTGTCTATATAAGACCTCACAGCTCACAGTGCATGTCAGACCAAATGAGAATCATGAGGTCAAAGGAACTGAACAAGGAGCTCAGAAACAGAATTGTGGCAAGGCACAGATCTGGCCAAGGTTACAACAGAATTTCTGCAGTACCCAAGGTTCCTAAGAGCACAGTGGTCTCCATAATCATTAAATGGAAGAAGTTTGGGACCACCAAAAGTCATCCTAGCCCTGGCTGTCCAGCCAAACTGACCATTCGTGGGAGAAGAGCCTTGGTGAGAGAGGTAAAAATGAACCCCAAGACCACTGTGGCTGAGCTCCAGAGATGCAGTAGGGAGATGGGAGAAAGTTCCACAAAGTGAACTATCACTGCAGCCCTCCACCAGTCGGGCCTTTATGACAGAGTGGCCTGACGGAAGCCTCTCTTCAGTGCAAGACATATGAAAGCTCGCACAGTTTCCTAAAAAAACACATGAAAGACTCCCAGACTATGATAAATATTCTCTGGTCTGATGAGACGAAGAACTTTTTCGTAATAATTCTAAGCGGTATGTGTGGAGAAAACCAGGCACTGCTCATCACCTGCCCAATACAATCCCAACAGTGAAACATGGTGGTGGCAGCATCATGCTATGGGGGTGTTTTTCAGCTGCAGGGACAGCACAAATGGTTCTCATTGAATGAAACATGAATGCGGCCAAGTACAGAGATATCCTGAATGAAAACCTCTTCCAGAGTGCTCTGGACCTCAGACTTCCTCACCTTCCAACAAGACAATGACCCTAAGCACACAGCTAAAATAACAAAGGAGTGGCTTCAGAACAACTCTGTGACCATTCTTGAATGGTCCAGCCAGAGCCCTGACCTAAACCCAATTGAGCATCTCTGGAGAGACCTGAAAATGGCTGTCCACAAACGGTCACCATCCAACCTGATGGAACTGGAGAAGATCTGCAAGGAAGAATAGCAGAGGATCCCCAAATCCAGGTGTGAAAAACTTGTTGCATCATTCCCAAAAAGACTCATGGCTGTACTAGCTCAAAAGAGTGCTTCTACTCAATACTGAGCAAAGGGTCTGAATACTTGTGACCGTGTGATAATTCAGTTTTTCTTTTTTAATAAATTTGCAAAAATTACTACATTTCTGTTTTTTTTTCAGTCAAGATGGGATGCAGAGTGTACATTAATGAGAAAAAAAATGAACTTTTTTGAATTTACCAAATGGCTGCAATAAAACAAAGAGTGAAACATTTAAAGGGGTACAAATACTTTCCGTACCCACTGTATCTGAATTGTATCTTGTCTACTAAATGCATCACCTAAGTGCAACACTTAAGTGTACTGCAATGAATTAGACCACAATTTAATGTGGTGTATATGCAGTGCACCATGTCACCTACCATCACCGCTCTCTAATCAGCATGTCTATTTATGTATTCTTTCCACAGGTATGTTTGCTACTGCTACCTAACTTTACTAACCTGTGATATCCCCTACTACTACTGCTTGTACTTACTTGTCATGTTTTGGAACTGAACACTTCACAACCCCCATCACCACTTTTCTTTATGACCTGCTTGTTTACTCTGAATGTGATATATTCTGCATCTGGCTCAGTTTTAATTATCTGATAAAGATGAGCCCAGGCCTCTCTTCTGTGTTACACCTGAATACATTTGTAAGCAAATAAATTGTAAGGATTCTGCACGGACTCGTCTGCTCAATGCATTACCTACTTGCTCCACTTAAGTGTACTGCAATGAATTAGACCAGAATTGAACCAGAAGGGAACTGAAGGTAACTGGATCCATAGTCACAGTAAACAATGTTTCTGTTTGTTTTCATTCTCACCCCCATATTCCTTCACTTCCTTCTAACCCCTAATCCAGACACCTAGTAATGAACTGGTAAGGTCTCCCTCCATCCTCCCTACCAGGATTGTTCCTCAACATACAATCTTGTATATCCAAACACAGACAGCCACCTCATGACCTTTCCTGCTCCCACTTACTAATACTTTCTATGCTCCTCCTCACTGCCGGTGATATCTCTCCAAATCTTGGTTCTCCTCATCAGATCCCCACAGTCATTTCTACCTCCAATCCACAATCTATCACAAATTTCCACAACCTTTCCAACCTCATACCCATTTGCCCAGCCACTGCTCACCCAGTCTGTCTAACCGCAGATGAATGGAACGCTCGCTCTGTCTGCAACAAACTTTCATACATCCATGATTTTTTCATTACTAACAAACTCTCCTTCCTTGACATTACTGAAAACTGGCTTACCCCCTCTGACACAGTCTCTCCAGCTGAACTTTCTTATGGTGGATTCCACCTTTCTCACAGCCCTCAACCCAGCAACATGCATTGTGGAAGAGTTGTTTTTCTCCTGTCAGATAAATGCTCTTCCACCCCAATTCCTCTGCCACCCTCCATTACTCTCCCTTCTTTTGAGGTGCACTCTGTGCAACTTTCTTCAATCAAACATGATCGCAGCATTCCGGAGGCTGACAGCCCCTCGATCATTGCCATGGTGACTCAATGTCGTCATGATGACATATGGGTCACCAAAGCTAGTAAACTTGCTGATCATGTGCTGTGCATGATCTGCAAGACTCTCTGTCAGTCCAAAGCTGACAATTTCTATAGCATACAGATGCTGCTTCATCTCCATTTTATAAAAGCGATCAGCATGCAAAAAATGTAAAAAAAAGTAAAAAACATTAAAAAAACGTACAAAAAAAATTAAAATAATTGTAAAACTATTTTTAAAAAAATCAAAAATCAAAAAAATCAATATATATTCTATCACTAAATAAATATTTGAATGAAAAAAAACAAAACAATAAAAGTACACATATTTGGTATCTCCGCGTCTGCAACGACCCGACCTATAAAACTGTCCCACTAGTTAACCCCTTTAGTGAACACCATTAAAAAAAATAATAAAACAAGGCAAAAAAATTCTTTATCAGTATACTGTCGAACAAAAAGTGGAATAACACGCGATCAAAAAGACGGATATAAATAAACATGGTACCGCTGAAAAAGGCATCTTGTCCTGCAAAAAACAAGCCCCCATACAGCTCCATCAGCGGAAAAATAAAAAAGTTATAGCTCTCAGAATATAGTGATGCAAAAATATATTTTTTTTCTATAAAATTGTTTTTATTGTATAAAAGCGTCAAAACATAAAAAACTACATAAATGAGGTATCGTTGTAATCGTACTGACCCGATGAATAGAATTGCCTTATCAATTTTACCACACACGGAACGGCATAAAACCACCCTTAAAAGAAATTCCTGAATTGCTGTCTTTTGTTCATTCTGCCTCCCAAAAATTGCAATAGAAAGCGATCAAAAAATTTCATATGCCCGAAAACAGTACCAATAAAAACGTCAACTCGTCAGGCAAAAAATAAAACTTCACATGACTCTGTGCTCCAGTGCTCCGTGAGCTAGCGGGAAATCTCACTGAATTTCACTGCAGCTCAGCCCAGCTGGGAACGGAGCCTCAGTGACCGGAGGTAGCTTCCATGACGTCACCGCTGATAACTGACGCTGCGCTTGCAGCTGCTCATTCACCAGTGGTTCCGAGCCTGGACGGTCGCATCTAGGCACCGTCCAGGTTGAAAACGGTTTTCCCTCAGACATGGATTACGGTGAGGGACAAAATGTCCGACAGATGAGAGATATTGTTGCTTTTTATTTTTGGTTTATTACAGGAGAATGAGGGTTTCGGTGGAATAGGCTTTAGGTGAGTATAATTGCGTTTGTTATTTTTAAATAAAAAAGTAAAGGAGTGTTTTGATTTCTTTCTAATGAAAAACTTTATTGTGGCTGTGTCTTTACTTCAGTACAACTAAAAGATTAGTAATGGATAGGTGTCTCAGACGCCTCTCCATTACTAAGCCGTGGGCTTGATGTCACCTGACAATACAAAGATGACATTAACCCCACTTGCCACCGCTACAGGGCAAGTGAGAAGAGCCGAGCAAAGCACCAGAATTGGCAAATCTAATAGATGTGCCTTTTCTGGGAGGCTACGGGCTGCTACTTTTAGGGTATGTGCACACGCCTGGATCTCTTGCAGAAATTTCCTGAAGAAAACCGGAATTTTTCTGCAAGAAATCCGCATTTTTTTTTGCATTTTTTTCCCGTTTTTTTAGCATTCTGCAAGCGTAATTAGCTTGCAGAATGCTAAAGTTTTCCAAGCGATCTGTAGCATCGCTTGGAAAACTGACTGACAGGTTGGTCACACTTGTCAAACATACTGTTTGACAAGTGTGACCAACTTGTTACTATAGATGCTGCTTATGCAGCATCTATAGTAAAAGATAGAATGTTTAAAAAAAATAAAAAAAATAAAAAATGGTTATACTCACCCAGACGATCTCCTCAGCGGCGTCCGTTCCTATAGATGCCGGTGTGGTTCAGGACCTGTGATGACGTTGCGGCTTGTGATTGGTTGCGTGAGTCACATGAGCGAACACGCGACCAATCACAAGACAGTGACGTCATCACAGGTCCTGAACCACACCATCTATAGGAACCGAAGAGAGATCATGCATCGGAGAGGCGGGAACACTTCGGGGTCCATCAAAAGGTGAGTATAGGACTATTTTTTATTTTAATTCTTTTTTTTTGACCAATTATATGGTGCCCAGTCCGTGGAGGAGAGTCCCCTCTCCTCCACCCTGGGTACCAACCGCACATAATCTGCTTACTTCCCGCATGGTGTGCACAGCCTCGTGCGGGAAGTAAGCAGATCAATGCACTCCTAGGTGTGCGGAATCCCCGCAATTCCGCATTTTTAATGAACATGTTGCTTTTTTTTCCGCGATGCGATTTTTTCGCGGAAACAATCGCAACATTTGCACAAAAAATGCAGAATACCCTATGTAAATAATAGGAGGCATATGTAAGCTTTTTTTTCACGTTTTTATCACGTTTTTATAGCGAAAAAACGCGAAAAATCCTGAACGTGTGCACATGGCCTTAGGCTGGGGGGTCAATATCAATGGCCCCTTACCAGCCTTAGAATACCAGCCCCCACTTGTGAGCTTTAGCAAGGCTGGTTGTCAAACATGGGGGGACTCCATGTCGTTTTTCTTTATTTTTTATTTAAATAATTTAAAAAAACAGTGTGGAGACTCCTCTATTCTTGATAATCAACCTTGTTGAAGCTGACAGCTGAGGGTTGCAGCCCCCAGCTGTGAGTTTTGTCTGGCTGATTATAGAAAATAAAGGGGAACCCATGTCGTTTTTTACATTTATTTATTTATAGCACAGGCAGCGGCTGATGAATTCCCCCATCAGCCGCTCCTGCTGTCAATATTATTAGCGGCAGCAGGGGTAGGCTGATTAGACCACAAGATGTCAATATGATCACTGCACCCGTAGATGAATTCAATGAGAGGTGTAGTTCGTAAAATGGGGTCACTTATGGGGGGTTCTGCCGTTTTGGCACGTCATGGGCTCTCCTAGTGTGTTATGGCACCTGCAAACAATAACAGTAAAATCTGGCGCTCCTTGCCTTCTGAGCTTTGCACTGTGCTCAAACATATTTCCCAATTACACGTTACTGAAAATCACAAGGCGCTAAGCACATGTGCCCAGAACAGCAGCAGGCAAACCAGTCAGTGGGGTGTATATGACTAACAGAAAACCAATATGTAATGTAAAAGGTTGCCGCGCTGAACGGCACTTACAGCATGAAGTAACGTCCTATATGAACAAATGGCCACTTTTCTGGCGATGTCCTCCTTCACAATCCAAAGAACCTTAACACTGGGAGCGTCCTCCCTGAAGTTACAGTCCCCCGGAGCAGAAAACCCCGCCGCCGTGTGTCAGCATTAGCCACGGCCGATGGCGCCGCCGACAGCGTAGTGAAGTGAGCGATGGGCGTGGTAAGATGGTGACGTCACCTGTCCGCAACTGACGGACGTGTGCAGGGGCCAATCCCGACGCGTTTCGAGGGCAACGTCCCTCTTTCTCAAGGTACGGCGCCTGCACTGCCGCTGTTCTTATATATCCGCCCACGCTCCTGTAACTTCATAATTTGACAGTGAGTGACACATTTCGCCAGCTACTATCTACTTGTCCTGGCCCATTTATGAGCAATCAGATGCTGCTTTGCAATGCTAAACCATGGATGCCCAAGAAACTAATGGCTACATCTGTATCCCTGAGAAAAATACGACATTTATAATATTTAAAAAACACAATCTTTATTTAATTAATTAATAAAACCAAAAATGATAAGTGCTGTTAAAAAACCTTATAAAAAAGCCTGCTAAAAAGCGCAAAAACTCACTCCACACCGCACATGTATATAGACATGTGCAGACTCAGGGTGAGTCCATGTACAGCTGCAACACATACACGTAGTGACATGATGCCACCTACAGATTACTGGCAGTAAGTGTTATTCGCTATTTCTTAAAATTAATAAAAAAAAATTTAAAAAAAATTTCCAAAAATTTTTATTGTAAAAATATATCAAAGTATGTAAAATAAATAAATAGAAATGTGTGCAACTTTATGAGACAACCGAAACCTCTCCGTTATCTCAAAGCGCTTTAAAATATATCCAGAGGGCACAAGAATATACTTTGTATCAATATCAAGAGACCTTACAGAGCATAAAGCTCAATCTCCTGATTTAATCCTTTAGGGGCCAAAGTGTCTAATGTGAAAATCCATTTGGATTCGATACGGGACATACTTTTAATGAAATCCCCTCCTCTCGGGTTTTCTTGGACCGTCTGAATGCCACAAAAAGAAAACCCTTCAATTGAACCCTCATGTCTTTCAACAAAATGTTGCGCCAGGGGGTGTGTTAAAGATCCTTTCAAGATACCATCCAGGTGTTCCTTAATCCTGTCTCTGAGTCGTCTCTTTGTAAGTCCCACGTACATTTTCTCACAGGGGCATCTTATTATATATATAACCCCCCTGGTGTGGCAAGAAATCTTTTCCCTAAGGTTTGCCTGCTGCTGTTCTGGGCACATGTGCTTAGCACCTTGTGATTTTCAGTAACGTGTTTTTAGTTTTTAGGGGGTGGACAAGCATCACTACAGGCAGCTTTGCACATGGCTACCTCCTGCCTATGGAGAGATAGGGACCATCGGTTGAATTTGATTAAGGAGCATACCACTCATGCTCAAACTGTAGATACGGACCTCGACAGAGGCAGATGTCTCCTAAGATCCCTCGAGAAATTGCTTTATAATGAAATGAGGGATCTCTGGGAGATTGCTTCTCTAGAGAGATATCTTGAGGCCAATAAGGTCCCCAAAGGTCTAAGATTTTCTAGACCTCTGGCAGGGGACTTTGGTAACCCATCCATACAGCAGGAATGGGAAGAAATGTTTTTTAGTTTTTCTCACAGGGGCATCTTATTATATATACAGTGGGGCAAAAAAGTATTTAGTCAGTCAGCAATAGTGCAAGTTCCACCACTTAAAAAGATGAGAGGCGTCTGTAATTTACATCATAGGTAGACCTCAACTATGGGAGACAAACTGAGAAAAAAAAATCCAGAAAATCACATTGTCTGTTTTTTTATCATTTTATTTGCATATTCTGGTGGAAAATAAGTATTTGGTCAGAAACAAACAATCAAGATTTCTGGCTCTCACAGACCTGTAACTTCTTCTTTAAGAGTCTCCTCTTTCCTCCACTCATTACCTGTAGTAATGGCACCTGTTTAAACTTGTTATCAGTATAAAAAGACACCTGTGCACACCCTCAAACAGTCTGACTCCAAACTCCACTATGGTGAAGACCAAAGAGCTGTCAAAGGACACCAGAAACAAAATTGTAGCCCTGCACCAGGCTGGGAAGACTGAATCTGCAATAGCCAACCAGCTTGGAGTGAAGAAATCAACAGTGGGAGCAATAATTAGAAAATGGAAGACATTCAAGACCACTGATAATCTCCTTCGATCTGGGGCTCCACGCAAAATCCCACCCCGTGGGGTCAGAATGATCACAAGAACGGTGAGCAAAAATCCCAGAACCACGCGGGGGGACCTAGTGAATGAACTGCAGAGAGCTGGGACCAATGTAACAAGGCCTACCATAAGTAACACACTACGCCACCATGGACTCAGATCCTGCAGTGCCAAACGTGTCCCACTGCTTAAGCCAGTACATGTCCGGGCCCGTCTGAAGTTTGCTAGAGAGCATTTGGATGATCCAGAGGAGTTTTGGGAGAATGTCCTGTGGTCTGATGAAACCAAACTGGAACTGTTTGGTAGAAACACAACTTGTCGTGTTTGGAGGAAAAAGAATACTGAGTTGCATCCATCAAACACCATACCTACTGTAAAGCATGGTGGTGGAAACATCATGCTTTGGGGCTGTTTCTCTGCAAAGGGGCCAGGACGACTGATCCGGGTACATGAAAGAATGAATGGGGCCATGTATCGTGAGATTTTGAGTGCAAACCTCTTTCCATCAGCAAGGGCATTGAAGATGAAACGTGGCTGGGTCTTTCAACATGACAATGATCCAAAGCACACCGCCAGGGCAACGAAGGAGTGGCTTCGTAAGAAGCATTTCAAGGTCCTGGAGTGGCCTAGCCAGTCTCCAGATCTCAACCCTATAGAAAAGTTGAAAGTCCGTGTTGCCAAGCGAAAAGCCAAAAACATCACTGCTCTAGAGGAGATCTGCATGGAGGAATGGGCCAACATACCAACAACAGTGTGTGGCAACCTTGTGAAGACTTACAGAAAACGTTTGACCTCTGTCATTGCCAACAAAGGATATATTACAAAGTATTGAGATGAAATTTTGTTTCTGACCAAATACTTATTTTCCACCATAATATGCAAATAAAATGATGAAAAAACAGACAATGTGATTTTCTGGATTTTTTTTTCTCAGTTTGTCTCCCATAGTTGAGGTCTACCTATGATGTAAATTACAGACGCCTCTCATCTTTTTAAGTGGTGGAACTTGCACTATTGCTGACTGACTAAATACTTTTTTTGCCCCACTGTATAACCCCCCTGGTGTGGCAAGAAATCTTTTCCCTAAGGTTTGCCTGCTGCTGTTCTGGGCACATGTGCTTAGCGCCTTGTGATTTTCAGTAACGTGTTTTTAGTTTTTAGGGGGTGGACAAGCATCACTACAGGCAGCTTTGCACATGGCTACCTCCTGCCTATGGAGAGATAGGGACCATCGGTTGAATTTGATTAAGGAGCATACCACTCATGCTCAGACTGTAGATACGGACCTCGACAGAGGCAGATGTCTCCTAAGATCCCTCGAGAAATTGCTTTATAATGAAATGAGGGATCTCTGGGAGATTGCTTCTCTAGAGAGATATCTTGAGGCCAATAAGGTCCCCAAAGGTCTAAGATTTTCTAAACTTCTGGCAGGGCACTTTGGTAACCCATCCATACAGCAGGAATGGGAAGAAATGTTTTTTAGTTTTTCTAAGACGGCAGTTCAATTTATTATTGATAAACGCAAGATCAATGTACAACATGTGGGCAATGAGATAACGGGACAATTAGAACTGCTTAAAAGTTTTGACCATGTAACAGAAATACAAGATCTGGCGATTAATATTACTAATAGACTACAAGAAAAAGAGAGAGAAATAAGAATGAAAAAATTGAGGAAATTCTTAAGGGATGAAGTCAGCATCCAAGGGCGCACTGAACTCACGCAGACCGCCATCCTTGATCAGACCTGTAGGGAATCTGATTTTTTGGTAATAGACGAATATATGGGAGGTTCACCCACAACTCCTCTCAATGTGTCAGAAGTGTTTTCTACGTATACTAGTTCAAACTCTACCCAGTACACTCCCATTCCCCATAGAAGACACTACTCGCGGGAGGAAACTCCAGGTGCAGTGTCAGAGAGTGGAAGAAATGAGAATCCTTTGGATGAAATACAGTTGGTCACTTCAGGGACCATTGGAAGTGCCACTACAAGGGTTGATATTCAGTTAGAGAATAGATATACGGAATTAGCATCGATTACTGAAGACTCAGGTACCGCTTTTGCAGAGATTACTCCGGCACCATTATTTAAGAGACAGAGAAAGGGAAATAGTAGATTTTTATCCAAAGATGGTATACAACCTAAAAAGAAGGATAATTATAATCATTTACCCACTATGGGAGCATCTAAGAATGCAAATATCAATAAGACTCAATACAAAGGGGCACCCCTTACAAAAGGAGGAAATATGAAGTCCAACCAAATAGGGCAGCAAAAATTTTTTCGGGTCCGAGGTACAAAACCAAACGTGGGAAGAGAGGGGGGAGGAAATTCTCCAAAAAAAAAAAATATAAAAGAAGGCAAACAAACACAAAAAATTTTTAATTTGAGTTCACACATTTTAACGAATAGTGAGAAATCACTGCTCTGGAAAGGGTTGAAATTTGCCCCTACGACAGGAACTAGCCCCTTCAACTTATTTGTCTGTGTGAAAAAATTTCTTCGAAACCTAGCCCTTAAAAAATACTTCCTAAAGAAGGAGTCGGCAGGATCTAATCCGACTCCACAAAATATGGATGGCTTTGTACATACACAATTGGCCAATCCATCTACTTTTAACCCCACAAGTGAGTACTCTCAGGCGTTCCATACTTTTGAAACCTTGGTTACCTCAGAAATAAGGAAAATTAATAAGAGGAACTCTATCTATAGGCGACAAAATCTTACTAGAAAAGAAAAAAATGCTCTTCTGGAGCTCCAGGAGAATAATGACATTGTGGTCCGCAATGCGGATAAAGGTGGAAGTATAGTGATTATGGACCGGAGTAAATACCATGAGGAGTCTTTGAGATTATTGAGTGACGAAATAACATATAAGAAACTACTAGGGGACCTGTCATGATTCCCCAATGGCATGGGAACATCAGAAACACAAAATAACAGACTAGCCCTCGGGTGATGGAAACTCAAGCTGACTGTGACCTAAATCTACCACACAACTAACAGTAGCCAGGAAGCATTCCTACGGCTGCCTAGATGCCATGCGCCAGCCGGAGAACTAACTACGCCTGGAAGAGGAAGGAACAGACCTGGCTTACCTCTAGTGAAATTCCCCAAAGATGATAGTAGCCCCCACATATATTAACGGTGAGTTCAGAGGAAAAGACATACACTGTATGAAGGTAGATTTAGCAAAGCGAGGTCCACTTACTAGATAGAGGAAGGATACAAAAGAGGACTTCACGGTCAGCTGAAAAACCCTTTCAAAAACCCATCCTGAAATTACTTTAAGACTCCTGTGTCAACTCATGACACAGGAGTGGCAATTTCAGTCCACAAGAGCTTCCAGTAACAGGAAATGACAAGCTGTAAACTGGACAAAAAATACAAAACAAAAAGGACAAGAGTCCACTTAGCTGATCAGCAGACTGGTAGCAGGAACATGCAACTGAAAGACTCAGGTTACAATGATGACCGGCAAGGAAGTGACTGGAGAGCAAGGCTAAATAGGGAACTCCCAAAACTGATGGAAGCAGGTGAGCTGAGGCAGAAAAGAACACACAAGTCTCCAGTACCACCAGCCACCACTAGGGGAGCCCAAAAAGCGGATCACAACAGTACCCCCCCCTTAAGGAGGGGGCACCGAACCCTCACAAGAACCGCCAGGGCGACCTGGATGAGCCCTATGAAAGGCACGAACCAAATCCGAGGCATGAACATCAGAGGCAGTTACCCAAGAATTATCTTCCTGACCATAGCCCTTCCATTTAACCAGATACTGGAGTCTCCGCCTGGAAATACGGGAGTCCAAGATCTTCTCTATAACGTACTCCAATTCACCCATAACCAGCACAGGAGCAGGAGGCTCAGCAGAAGGAACCACCGGCACCTCGTATCTCCGCAACGACCGATGGAACACATTATGGATAGCGAAAGATGCCGGGAGGTCCAAACGAAAGGAAACAGGGTTAATAATCTCCAAAATCCTATAGGGACCGATGAACCGAGGCTTAAATTTAGGAGAAGAAACCCTCATTGGGACAAAACGGGAAGACAACCACACCAAGTCCCCAACACGAAGGCGAGGACCAACCCGACGCTGGCGGTTAGCAAACCGCTGAGTCCTCTCCTGGGACAAATTCAAATTGTCCACCACTTGTTCCCAAATCCGATACAACCGATCCACCACAGCATCTACTCCAGGACAATCCGAAGACTCCGCCTGACCAGAAGAAAAACGGGGATGAAACCCCGAATTGCAAAAGAAAGGGGAAACCAAAGTGGCAGAACTAGCCCGATTATTAAGAGCAAACTCCGCCAACGGCAAAAAGGCAACCCAATCATCCTGATCCGCAGACACAAAACACCTCAAATACGTCTCCAAAGTCTGATTAGTTCGCTCCGTCTGGCCATTAGTCTGAGGATGGAAGGCAGACGAAAAAGACAAATCAATGCCCAACCTGTCACAGAATGCCCGCCAAAATCTAGAAACGAACTGGGTACCCCTATCAGAAACGATATTTTCAGGAATACCATGCAAGCGAACCACATTTTGAAAAAACAAAGGAACCAACTCAGACGAGGAAGGCAACTTTGGCAATGGCACCAAATGAACCATCTTAGAAAAACGGTCACACACCACCCAGATAACAGACATCCTCTGAGAGACAGGAAGATCAGAAATAAAGTCCATCGAGATGTGCGTCCAAGGCCTCTTCGGATTAGGCAAGGGCAACAACAACCCGCTAGCCCTAGAACAACAAGGCTTGGCCCGAGCACACACATCACAAGACTGCACAAAAACACGCACATCTCGAGACAGAGATGGCCACCAGAAGGATCTAGCCACCAAATCCCTGGTACCAAAAATTCCAGGATGACCCGCCAGTGTAGAAGAATGAACCTCCGAGATGACTCTACTGGTCCAATCATCAGGAACAAACCGTCTACCAGGTGGACAGCGATCAGGTCTATCCGCCTGAAACTCTTGCAAAGCACGTCGCAGATCTGGGGAAATAGCGGATAATATCACCCCATCCTTAAGGATACCTGTAGGTTCCGAATCACCAGGGGAATCAGGCTCAAAACTCCTAGAAAGGGCATCTGCCTTCACATTCTTAGAACCTGGTAGATATGAGACCACAAAATTAAACCGAGAGAAAAACAACGACCAGCGCGCCTGTCTAGGATTCAGGCGCCTGGCAGACTCAAGATAAATCAGATTTTTGTGATCAGTCAAAACCACCACCTGATGTCTAGCACCCTCAAGCCAATGACGCCACTCCTCAAATGCCCACTTCATGGCCAAAAGCTCCCGATTACCGACATCATAATTTCTTTCGGCGGCAGAAAATTTTCGAGAAAAGAACGCACAAGGTCTCATCACTGAGCAATCGGAACTTTTCTGCGACAAAACCGCCCCCGCTCCGATCTCGGAAGCATCGACCTCAACCTGAAAGGGGAGAGAGACATCAGGCTGGCGCAACACAGGGGCAGACGAAAAGCGGCGCTTAAGTTCCCGAAAGGCCTCCACAGCGGCAGAGGACCAATTGGCAACATCAGCACCCTTCTTAGTCAAATCCGTAAGAGGCTTAGCAACACCAGAAAAACCAGTTATAAATCGACGATAAAAATTTGCAAAGCCCAAGAACTTCTGAAGACCCTTTAGAGAAGTAGGCTGCGTCCAGTCACAAATAGCCCGAACCTTGACAGGGTCCATCTCAACAGAAGAAGGGGAAAAAATGTACCCCAAAAAGGAAATCTTTTGAACCCCAAAAACACACTTAGAACCCTTTACACACAGAGAATTCTCCCGCAAGACCTGAAAAACCCTCCTGACCTGCTGAACATGAGACTCCCAGTCCTCAGAAAAAATCAAAATATCGTCCAAATACACAATCATAAATTTATCCAGATATTCACGGAAAATATCATGCATAAAGGACTGAAAAACTGAAGGTGCATTAGAAAGGCCGAAAGGCATTACTAAATACTCAAAGTGGCCCTCAGGCGTATTAAATGCGGTTTTCCACTCATCCCCTTGCTTAATTCGCACCAAATTATACGCCCCACGGAGATCAATCTTGGAGAACCACTTAGCCTCCCTTATGCGAGCAAACAAATCAGTAAGCAGCGGCAACGGATACTGATATTTGACAGTAATTTTATTCAGGAGTCGATAATCAATACAAGGCCTCAGCGAGCCATCCTTTTTAGAGACAAAGAAAAACCCAGCTCCTAAAGGTGATGAAGAAGGACGAATATGTCCCTTTTCCAGGGACTCCTTAACATACTCTCGCATGGCAGCATGCTCAGGTACAGATAGGTTAAACAAACGACCCTTTGGAAATTTACTGCCTGGAATCAGATCTATGGCGCAATCACACTCTCTGTGGGGAGGGAGAGAACCAATTTTAGGCTCTTCAAAAATATCCCCAAAATCCGACAAAAATGCCGGAACCTCAGAGGGAATAGATGACGAGATAGAAACCAAAGGTATGTCCCCATGAGCCCCCCGACATCCCCAGCTTAACACAGACATAGTTTTCCAGTCCAGTACTGGGTTATGAGATTGCAACCATGGTAATCCAAGCACTAACACATCATGTAAATTATGCAACACGAGGAAGCGAATCATCTCCTGATGGTCTGGAGTCATACGCATAGTCACTTGCGTCCAGAACTGTGGTCTATTACAAGCCAGAGGTGTAGAATCAATACCCTTCAGAGGTATAGGAACTTCCAGAGGCTCCAAATCAAACCCACAGCGCCTGGCGAAGGACCAATCCATGAGACTCAGAGCGGCGCCAGAGTCCACATAGGCATCCACGGTAATAACTGATAATGAACAAATCAGAGTTACAGACAGAAGAAATTTAGACTGTAAAGTGCCAATAGAAACAGACTTGTCAACCTTCCTAGTACGTTTAGAGCATGCTGATATAACATGCGCGGAATCACCACAGTAGAAGCACAAGCCATTTTTGCGCCTATAATTCTGCCGCTCGCTTCTTGACAGAATTCTGTCACATTGCATTTTCTCTGGCGTCCCTTCAGAAGATACCGCCAAATGGTGCACGGGTTTGCGCTCCCGCAAACGCCGATCAATCTGAATCGCCATTGTGATGGACTCATTCAGACCTGTGGGCGTAGGAAACCCCACCATGACATCCTTAACGGCATCAGAAAGGCCTTCTCTGAAAATTGCCGCTAGGGCACACTCATTCCACTGAGTAAGCACAGACCATTTACGAAATTTTTGGCAGTATATCTCAGCTTCATCTTGCCCTTGAGACAGGGCTATTAAAGCTTTTTCAGCTTGAATCTCCAAATTAGGTTCCTCATACAGCAACCCTAAAGCCAGAAAAAACGCATCCACATTGAGCAACGCAGGATCCCCTGGTGTCAATGAAAATGCCCAATTTTGAGGGTCACCTCGCAGCAAAGAAATCACAATCTTAACCTGCTGAACAGGATCTCCAGAGGAGTGAGGTCTGAGAGAAAGGAATAATTTACAATTACATTTGAAATTCAGAAACCGAGATCTATCTCCGGAAAATACCTCTGGTGTAGGAATCTTAGGTTCAGAAATAGGAGTACGTATAACATAATCTTGTAAATTCTGAACCTTCGTAGCAAGATTATTTAAACCTGCAGCCAAACTCCGAGAGTCCATCCTTAAACCGGAGAGATCAGAGCCATTCAAGGATTAGAAGGAGAGAAAGGCAAGGCTGTAAATAGAGCAGAAATACAACTGAGCCAACTAAGTAGCAAACATGTGAGGAGAAAAAAAAAAAAAATCTACAGACTTCTTTTACTCTCCTTTCTTCTGCCAATTACTTTAACAGTGGCCGGTCATACTGTCATGATTCCCCAATGGCATGGGAACATCAGAAACACAAAATAACAGACTAGCCCTCGGGTCATGGAAACTCAAGCTGACCGTGACCTAAATCTACCACACAACTAACAGTAGCCAGGAAGCATTCCTACGGCTGCCTAGATGCCATGCGCCAGCCGGAGAACTAACTACGCCTGGAAGAGGAAGGAACAGACCTGGCTTACCTCTAGTGAAATTCCCCACAGATGATAGTAGCCCCCACATATATTAACAGTGAGTTCAGAGGAAAAGACATACACAGTATGAAGGTAGATTTAGCAAAGCGAGGTCCACTTACTAGATAGAGGAAGGATACAAAAGAGGACTTCACGGTCAGCTGAAAAACCCTTTCAAAAACCCATCCTGAAATTACTTTAAGACTCCTGTGTCAACTCATGACACAGGAGTGGCAATTTCAGTCCACAAGAGCTTCCAGTAACAGGAAATGACAAACTGTAAACTGGACAAAAAATACAAAACAAAAAGGACAAGAGTCCACTTAGCTGATCAGCAGACTGGTAGCAGGAACATGCAACTGAAAGACTCAGGTTACAATGATGACCGGCAAGGAAGTGACTGGAGAGCAAGGCTAAATAGGGAACTCCCAAAACTGATGGAAGCAGGTGAGCTGAGGCAGAAAAGAACACACAAGTCTCCAGTACCACCAGCCACCACTAGGGGAGCCCAAAAAGCGGATCACAACAGGGACCCTACCCCCCGTTTTGTAAAAAAACTCAGTCTTTTAGCTAACAAAGGGAAAACAGTAGGGATTCTAAATAAGGAGTATCAATTAATTTATAACAAAACACCCAGTTTAGCGATATTCTATCATATACCGAAGATGCATAAAGATTCCGAGTGTCCACCCGGGAGACCAATTGTGTCGGGGATTAATTGCTAAACTGCTAATCTCTCAGAGTATGTAGACACACAGCTACGGAAGTGTGTTCCATCCCTTCCGGCTTATTTGAAGGATACCCAGGACACTATCAGGGCCTTAGAGACTATCAAGTGGTCCGATAAGTATATATTGGGCACCTTAGACATCAAGTCTCTGTACACGGTGATCGATCAAGTAAAAGGATGTGAATCCGCTGAATATTTTTTGACTAGATCGCAGCTGTATAATCCAGTATAAGTGGCATTTATTGTGGAGGGTATGTATTTCATCCTTCAACAAAATTATTTTGTATATAACAATCAATTTTATTTACAAACATGGGGAACAGCCATGGGGACAAAATTTGCCCCAAGTTATGCTAATCTGTACGTCAGAAATTGGGAGGAGTCTAATATATTTCAAAATGGGTCCTTACGGAAAGGTTTGATTATGTGGTTGACGACGTCCTTTTTATCTGGGAAGGGTCTCGACAGATGCTGGAAGAATTTGTGGGGGGTCTAAATAAAAATACTTATGGTTTAGAATTTTCCGGGACTTTTAGTGAAACAGGGGTAAATTTTCTGGACCTGAATATTTTTGTTGAAAATGATGTCCTGTATACAAAATGTCATCACAAAGAAGTAGGCTGTAATAGTTATATTCAAAAGGACAGTTGCCATCTTCCAGCCTGGCTCCGCAATATACCGAAGAGCCAGTTTCTGCGCATCAGACGTAATTGCACAAGAGATGTAGATTTTGATGCCGAATCAAGTATCCTATAGAAGCAATTCTTGGAAAAAGGTTATGACCTCTCCTCCCTTGAGCAAGTGAGCCAGGAGGCTAAGGGTATCCCAAGGCCCCATTTAATCTATGGAACTAAGGAACGTCAGGGAAGGACTTCAGTGGCACAAGAAATTGGGAGGATTCCTTTGATCACTCAATATCACGATAATAATGGTAGATTTTTGAAAATTATCAATAGATATTGGCCAATTCTACAGAAAGATAAGGTAGTGGGAGAATTTTTATCATCAAAACCAAGATTCGTTTATCGCAAAGTGAAAAATATTGGAAATATTCTGGCACCAACTATAAAAATGGGGTTTGACACTAGCAGAGTCCCTAGAAGGAAAAAGAATTTGAACCCTGGAGGAGGTAGTTTTATGTATTGCGGGAGATGCCCGTGCTGTTCACGTATAAAACGTCCGCTGGTAGCACAGAAATCTTTTTGGGATATGGACAGAACTAGGGAGTTCACCCTTAGGGAAAAGATTTCTTGCCACACCAGGGGGGTTATATATATAATAAGATGCCCCTGTGAGAAAATGTACGTGGGACGTACAAAGAGACGACTCAGAGACAGGATTAAGGAACACCTGGATGGTATCTTGAAAGGATCTTTAACACACCCCCTGGCGCGACATTTTGTTGAAAGACATGAGGGTTCAATTGAAGGGTTTTCTTTTTGTGGCATTCAGACGGTCCAAGAAAAGCTGAGAGGAGGGGATTTCATTAAAAGTATGTCCCGTATCGAATCCAAATGGATTTTCACATTAGACACTTTGGCCCCTAAAGGATTAAATCAGGAGATTGAGCTTTATGCTCTGTAAGGTCTCTTGATATTGATACAAAGTATATTCTTGTGCCCTCTGGATATATTTTAAAGCGCTTTGAGATAACGGAGAGGTTTCTGTTGTCTCATAAAGTTGCACACATTTCTATTTATTTATTTTACATACTTTGATATATTTTTACAATAAAAATTTTTTGTAAATTTTTTTTAATTTTTTTTTAATTAATTTTAAGAAATAGCGAATAACACTTACTGCCAGTAATCTGTAGGTGGCATCATGTCACTACGTGTATGTGTTGCAGCTGTACATGGACTCACCCTGAGTCTGCACATGTCTATATACATGTGCGGTGTGGAGTGAGTTTTTGCGCTTTTTAGCAGGCTTTTTTATAAGGTTTTTTAACAGCACTTATCATTTTTGGTTTTATTAATTAATTAAAGATTGTGTTTTTTAAATATTATAAATGTCGTATTTTTCTCAGGGATACAGATGTAGCCATTAGTTTCTTGGGCATCCATGGTTTAGCATTGCAAAGCAGCATCTGATTGCTCATAAATGGGCCAGGACAAGTAGATAGTAGCTGGCGAAATGTGTCACTCACTGTCAAATTATGAAGTTACAGGAACGTGGGCGGATATATAAGAACAGCGGCAGTGCAGGCGCCGTACCTTGAGAAAGAGGGACGTTGCCCTCGAAATGCGTCGGGATTGGCCCCTGCACACGTCCGTCAGTTGCGGACAGGTGACGTCACCATCTTACCACGCCCCCCGCTCACCTCGCTACGCTGTCGGCGGCGCCATCGGCCGTGGCTAACGCTGACACACGGCGGCGGGGTTTTCTGCTCCGGGGGACTGTAACTTCAGGGAGGACGCTCCCAGTGTTAAGGTTCTTCGGATTGTGAAGGAGGACATCGCCAGAAAAGTGGCCATTTGTTCATATAGGACGTTACTTCATGCTGTAAGTGCCGTTCAGCGCGGCAACCTTTTACATTACATATTTCCCAATTACATGTAGGGTATTGATGCACTCAGGAAAAAATGGACCTCAGTTTGTTTTAAAAAAAATATACCTATTATCCCTTAGAGAAATTAAAAACTTGGGGCAAAAAAAACATTTTAGTGGTAAAAATGTAATTTATTCTTTCTTCACCACTCAGTGGTATAAAATTCTGTGAGGCACATGTGGTGTCAATATCATTATAGTACCCCTAGATGAATTCATTGGGTAGTGTAGTTTGTAAAATGAGTTCACATATAGGGGGGGGGGTTCTGTTGTTCTGGCACCTCAGGGGCTCTGCCAATGTGACTTGGCACCCTCAAACCATTTCAGCAAAATCTGAACTCCAATATGGCGCCTCTTCCCTTCTGAGCTTTGCACTGTGCTTCAAAAGTAGTATTCCTCTACATATGGGGCATCAGCGTACTCAAGAGAAATTGCACAACAAATTGTATGGTGCAATCTATCTTGTAACCCTTATAAAAAATGTACAATTTGGAGCTAAAATAACATTTTTGTGAGGAAAATGTGATTTTATTATTTTCATTGCTCAACGTTATAAACGTCTGTGAAGCACCTGGGCGTTCAAAGTGCTCACCACACAACTAGAGAAGTTCCTTGGGGGGGGGGTCTAGTTTCCACAATAGAGTCAATTTGGGGGGGTTTCCACTGTTTAGGCACATCAGGGACTCTCCAAACGCGAAATGGCATCCAATCCCAATTCCAGCCAATTTTGCATTGAAAAAATCAAACGGCACTCCTTCCCTTCCGAGCTCTGCTATGCACCCAAACAGTGGCTTACACACAAATATGGGGTATCAGCATACTCAGGACAAATTGTACAACACTTTTTGGGATACAATTTCTCCTGTTACTCTTGGGAAAATAAAAAAAATTGGATCTGAAGTGAACAAGGTCTTAAAGAAACATACAAGCAAGGGAATTACTGAAAATATAAACAACATTTTTGAAGCAATGCCATTTTCAAAAGATTAACGTGCATCTCTCCAGTTTACGGTAAGTGTGACTTTTAGACCTAATACTATCCATCAAGGAATATTCAATTACTATTAATATTTTTAGCAGTTTTTATGTGGATTTTGGACCAAACACCTTGCAAACAAAACTGTGCTGAACGTACCGTTAAAGTAAATGCGGAATATGTTGGCGCTATATAAATAAAATTATTATTATTATTATGAGCTGAAAACCCTCTTGAAATAAACTTGAGAATGGGTAACTACATCTCTTGCTCTTGAAATTGGGAACTTTACTTGCAGTACTTTTATAACATGTTTTTTTTACTGTGAATTAACCCAGTGGGATAATATAATGCATTTGTATTGCAGGGTGAAGTCTTCTTTTAATTCCAGGCCTAAGCAGTGATTAACAGACTTGTGAGGAGGCACTACATACACAGTGGATACATTTTTCACTCTTTGTTTCATTACAGCCATTTGGTAAATTCTAAAAAGTTCATTATTTTTCTCATTAATGTACACTCTGTGTTAGGGCTAGCGGAACGCACCGAGTATAGATAGGTAGCTACAAGGTGCGTTTGCAGCCCGGGGTCCACCGTGCAGAGATATCTGCTGCAAAGTAACGGCGGATAACCTCTGAGCTCACACGTGGGTTAAGCTTCACCCCGTGTGAACTGGAAGCGATCTCTGTTGAGTCACAGAGTCGCGCTGTACACAAACATGGTTCGAGATTCCCCCTGTGCAGCAGCGGAAACTCGACACCTAACACTCTGCACCCCATCTTGATGGAAAAAAACAAAAATGTAGAAATGTTTGCAAATTTATAAAAAAAAACAAACCTGAAATTTCACATGGTCATAAATATTCAGACCCTTTGCTCAGAAACTCATATTTAAGTCACATGCTGTTCATTTCCTTGTGATCCTCCTTTAGATGGTTCTACTCCTTCATTGGAGTTCAGCTGTGTTCAAATAAACTGATAGGACTTGATTTGCAAAGGCACACATCTGTCTATATAAGACATCACAGCTCACTGTGCAAGACAGACCAAATGAGAATCATGAGGTCAAAGGAACTGAACAAGGAGCTCAGAGACAGAATTGTGGCAAGGCCAAGGTTACAAAAGAATTTCTGCAGTACTCAAGGCTCCTAAGAGCATAGTGGCCTCCATAATCCTTAAATGAAAGCAGTTTGGGACCACCAGAAGCCTTCCTAGACCTGGCCGTTCTGTTATGATCTGGTGACCTTGGAGCCGCATGAAACTTTCTCTGGAGTCGGTGGAACCTGTACTGACCGCAAATCCTGAACTAACACCGCAACTAGAAGTAGCCGTGGGGTGTGCCTAACGGACCCTAGACACCTCGACACAGCCGGAGGACTAAATACCCCTATAGATGGAAATAGGAATGCTACCTTGCCTCAGAGCAGACCCCCAAAGGATAGGCAGCCCCCCACGAATAATGACTGTGAGTAGGAGAAGAATAGACACACGCAGGTAGAAAACAGGATTTAGCAAAAGAGGCCACTCTAGCTAAATAGGAAAGGATAGGACAGATTACTAGGCGGTCAGTATTAAAACCCTTCCAAAAATATCCACAGCAGATAATACAAAAAGTTCCACAATCTAACTAAAGACATGGAATGTATATCTGCCACTCCAGAGAATCCAACAAGACTGAGAAAATACTGACACAATCTAAGCTGGACAAGAAAACACAAAGAATAGCACTGAATTGTAAAGCACATAGCATGTGTGCCACAGGGAAAAAAAAATCAGACACTTATCTTTGCTGATTTGGCAGAAAGGCAGGAGGAACCAAGCAGAGGTCCAACACCTCCCAACAACAATTGACAACTGGCAAGGACCAATGAATCCTGCACGCCTAAATACCCCAGTCAGAACTGCAATCAGCAGATACACCTGACCAGAACTGCAACTCAGGGGCAACTGCATTACCACCTACAACCACCGGAGGGAGCCCAAAAGCAGAATTCACAACAGTACCCCCCCCTTGAGGAGGGGTCACCGAACCCTCACCAGAGCCCCCAGGCCGATCAGGACGAGCCAGATGAAAAGCATGAACCAAATCAGCAGCATGGACATCAGAAGCAAAAACCCAAGAATTATCCTCCTGGCCATAACCCTTCCATTTGACAAGGTACTGAAGCCTCCGCCTCGAAAAACGAGAATCCAAAATCTTCTCAACCACATACTCCAACTCCCCATCAACCAAAACAGGGGCGGGAGGATCAACAGAGGGAACAACGGGCACCACATATTTCCGCAATAAAGATCTATGGAAGACATTATGGATAGCAAAAGAGGCCGGAAGCGCCAATCGAAAAGACACCGGATTAATAATCTCAGAAATCCTATAAGGACCAATAAACCGAGGCTTAAACTTAGGGGAAGAGACCTTCATAGGAACATGACGGGAAGACAACCAAACCAAATCCCCAACCCGAAGCCGGGAACCAACACACCGACGACGGTTAGCAAAACGTTGAGCCTCCTCCTGAGACAACACCAAATTGTCCACCACTTGAGCCCAAATCTGCTGCAACCTGTCAACCACAGAATCCACACCAGGACAGTCAGAAGGCTCAACCTGCCCAGAAGAAAAACGAGGATGAAAACCAAAATTACAAAAAAAAGGCGAAACCAAAGTAGCCGAACTAGCCCGATTATTAAGGGCAAACTCGGCCAATGGCAAAAAGGCCACCCAATCATCCTGATCGGCAGACACAAAGCATCTCAAATAAGTCTCCAAAGTCTGATTAGTTCGCTCGGTCTGGCCTTTTGTCTGAGGATGAAATGCAGAAGAAAAAGACAAATCAATGCCCAGCCTAGCAGAAAAGGCCCGCCAAAATCTAGAAAAAAACTGGGAACCTCTGTCGGACACAATATTCTCCGGAATACCATGCAAACGAACCACATGCTGAAAAAACAACGGAACCAACTCCGAAGAGGAAGGCAATTTAGGCAAAGGCACCAAATGAACCATCTTAGAAAACCGGTCACAAACAACCCAGATAACCGACATCCTCTGGGAAACCGGAAGATCAGAAATAAAATCCATAGAAATATGCGTCCAGGGCATCTCAGGGACCGGCAATGGCAAAAGTAATCCACTAGCATGGGAACAACAAGGCTTGGCCCATGCACAAGTCCCACAGGACTACACAAAAGAACGCACATCACGTGACAACGAAGGCCACCAAAAGGACCTATCAACCAAATATCTGGTACCAAAAATACCAGGATGACCAGCCAACACAGAACAGTGAACCTCAGAAATCACTCTACTAGTCCATCTGTCAGGAACAAACAATTTCCCCACAGGACAGCGGTCAGGTCTATCAGCCTGAAATTCCTGAAGAACCTGCCGTAAATCAGGGGAAATGGCAGAAAGGACCACCCCTTCTTTCAGAATGCCGACCGGTTCAAGGACCTCAGGAGAATCAGGCAAAAAACTCCTAGAAAGGGCATCAGACTTAATATTCTTAGAACCCGGAAGATAAGAAACCACAAAATCAAAACGGGAAAAAAACCAAGGACCATCGAGCCTGTCTAGGACTCAGCCGTTTGGCAGACTCGAGGTAAATCAAATTCTTATGATCGGTCAGGACCACAATACGGTGCTTAGCTCCCTCAAGCCAATGTCGCCACTCCTCAAACGCCCACTTCATAGCCAACAACTCCCGATTGCCGACATCATAATTGCGTTCAGCAGGCGAAAACTTGCGGGAGAAGAAGGCACACGGTTTCATCAAGGAACCCACAGAATCCCTCTGAGACAAAACGGCCCCTGCCCCAATCTCAGAAGCATCAATCTCAACCTGAAACGGAAGAGAAACATCTGGTTGGCGCAACACCGGAGCAGAAGTAAATCGGCGTTTAAGCTCCTGAAAGGCAGAGACAGCCGCAGAGGACCAATTCGCCACATCAGCGCCTTTTTTCGTCAAATCAGTCAAGGGTTTAACCACGCTGGAGAAGTTAGCAATGAAACGGCGATAAAAATTTGCAAAACCCAAAAATTTCTGAAGGCTCTTCACGGATGTGGGTTGAATCCAGTCATGAATGGCCTGAACCTTAACCGGATCCATCTCCATAGATGAGGGAGAAAAAATAAAGCCCAAAAAGAAACCTTCTGCACCCCAAAGAGACACTTAGACCCCTTCACAAGCAAAGCATTGTCACGAACGATCTGAAATACCATCCTGACCTGTTCCACATGAGACTTCCAATCATGGGAAAAAATCAAAATATCGTCCAAATATACAATCAAAAATTAATCAATATAAGTCCGGAAGATATCATGCATGAAGGATTGAAAAACAGATGGAGCGTTAGTGAGCCCGAATGGCATCACAAGGTATTCAAAATGGCCTTCAGGCGTATTAAACGCAGTTTTCCATTTATCACCCTGCTTAATACGAACAAGATTATATGCCCCCCGAAGGTCAATCTTCGTAAACCAACTAGCCCCCTTAATCCTAGCAAACAAATCGGAAAGCAAAGGTAAAGGGTATTGAAACTTGACCGTGATCTTATTCAAGAGGCGATAATCAATACAAGGTCTCAAGGAGCCATCCTTCTTAGCAACAAAAAAAAACCGGCTCCCAACGGTGAAGAAGATGGCCGAATATGCCCTTTCTCCAAAGACTCCTTAACATAACTCCGCATGGCGGTATGTTCAGGCACAGACAGGTTGAAAAGTCGGCCCTTAGGAAACTTACTGCCTGGAATCAAGTCAATCGCACAATCACAGTCCCTGTGCGGTGGAAGGGAACTGGACTTGGGCTTATCGAATACATCCTGAAAATCAGACAAAAACTCTGGAATTTCAGAAGAGGAAGAAGAGGAGATTGACATCAAAGGAACATCATTATGAACCCCCTGACAACCCCAACTAGTCACAGACATAGATTTCCAATCCAACACAGGATTATTTACCTGCAACCACGGGAAACCCAGCACGATAACATCATGCAAATTATGCAACACCAGAAATCGACAATCTTCCTGATGGGCTGGCGCCATGTGCATGGTCACCTGTGTCCAAAACTGGGGCTTATTTTTAGCCAAAGGTGTAGCATCAATCCCCCTTAAAGAAATAGGGTTCTGCAAAGGCTGCAAGGGAAAACCACAACGCCTGGCAAACTCAAAATCCATTAAGTTCAAGGCCGCGCCTGAATCCACAAACGCCATGACAGAAAATGATGACAATGAGCAGATCAAGGACACCGATAACAGAAATTTAGGTTGTACAGTACTGATAGTAAATGAACTAGCGATCCTTTTTTGTCCGCTTAGGGCAGACTGAAATGACATGAGAAGCGTCGCCACAATGACTTTGCTCTAAGGACGACGCCACAGCGCGCACAGTTTGACGCTCCCGCAAGCGCCGATCAATCTGAATGGCCAGAGACATAGAATCACTCAGACCGGAAGGCGTGGGAAACCCCACCATAACATCTTTAACGGATTCAGAAAGACCCTTTCTGAAAATTCCCGCCAAAGCATCATCATTCCATTTAGTCAACACAGACCATTTTCTAAATTTCTGACAATACAATTCTGCCGCCTCTTGACCCTGAGACAGGGCCAACAAGGTTTTCTCCGCTTGATCCACAGAATTCGGTTCATCATATAATAATCCTAAAGCCTGAAAAAAGGAATCTACATTAAGCAAGGCCGGACTCCCAGATTCCAGGGAAAATGCCCAATCCTGTGGATCGCCACGCAGCAGGGAGATGACAATTTTAACCTGCTGAATGGAATCACCGGAGGATCGCGGTCTCAGAGCAATAAACAGTTTACAATTGTTTTTAAAACCCAAAAATTTGGACCTATCACCAAAAAACAAATCAGGAGTAGGAATCTTCGGCTCTAAAGCAGGAGTCTGAACAATATAATCAGAAATACCCTGTAACCTAGCAGCAAGCTGGTCTACACGAGAAGCTAATTCCTGAACATCCATGCTGGCACAAGACTCCTCAGCCACCCATAAAGAGGGAAGAAAAGACAAAACAGACTACAGAAAAAAAAATGGCTCAACACCTTTCTTCCCTTCTTCTGAGATGCATTTAACTCATTAATGGCCAGTTGTACTGTTATGATCTGGTGACCTTGGAGCCGCATGAAACTTTCTCTGGAGTCGGTGGAACCTGTACTGACCGCAAATCCTGAACTAACACCGCAACTAGAAGTAGCCGTGGGGTGTGCCTAACGGACCCTAGACACCTCGACACAGCCGGAGGACTAAATACCCCTATAGATGGAAATAGGAATGCTACCTTGCCTCAGAGCAGACCCCCAAAGGATAGGCAGCCCCCCACGAATAATGACTGTGAGTAGGAGAAGAATAGACGCACGCAGGTAGAAAACAGGATTTAGCAAAAGAGGCCACTCTAGCTAAATAGGAAAGGATAGGACAGATTACTAGGCGGTCAGTATTAAAACCCTTCCAAAAATATCCATAGCAGATAATACAAAAAGTTCCACAATCTAACTAAAGACATGGAATGTATATCTGCCACTCCAGAGAATCCAACAAGACTGAGAAAATACTGACACAATCTAAGCTGGACAAGAAAACACAAAGAATAGCACTGAATTGTGAAGCACATAGCATGTGTGCCACAGGGAAAAAAACAGACACATCTTTGCTGATTTGGCAGAAAGGCAGGAGGAACCAAGCAGAGGTCCAACACCTCCCAACAATAATTGACAACTGGCAAGGACTAATGAATCCCGCACACCTAAATACCCCAGTCAGAACTGCAATCAGCAGATACACCTGACCAGGACTGCAACTCAGGGGCAACTGCATTACCACCTACAACCACCGGAGGGAGCCCAAAAGCAGAATTCACAACACCGTTCATCCAAACTGAACAATCGTGGGAGAAGAAACTTGGTGAGAGAAGTAAACAAGAATCCCAAGATCACTGTGGCTGAGCTCCAGAGATGCAGAAGGGAGATGGGAGAAAGTTCCACAAAGTCAGCTATCACTGCAGTCCTCCACCAGTTGGGCCTTTATGGCAGAGTGGCCCGACGGAAGCCTCTTCTCACTGTAACGGATATGAAAGCCCACATAGAGTTTGCTAAAAAATACATGAAAGACACCCAGACTATGAGAAATAAGATTCTCTGGTCTGATGAGACGAAGAACTTTTTGGAGATAATTCTAAGCGGAATGTATGGAGAAAACCAGGCACTGCTCATTACCTGCCCAATACATTCCCATCTGTGAAACATGGTGTTGGCAGCATCATGCTATGGGGGTGTTTTTCAGCTGCAGGGACAGGACGACTGGTTGCAATTGAAGGAAATATGAATGCGACCAAGTACAGAGATATCCTGGATGAAAACCTCTTCCAGAGTGCTCTGGTCCTCAGACTTGGCCGAAGGTTCACCTTCCAACAAGACAATGACACACACAGCTAAAATAACAAAGGGGTGGCTTCAGAACAATTGTGTGACCATTCTTGACTGGCCCAGCCAAAGTCCTGACCTAAACCCAATTGAGCATCTCTGGAGAGACCTGAAAATGGCTCTCCACCAACGTTCACCATCCAACCTGATGGAACTAGAGAGGATCTGCAAGGAAGAATGGCAGAGGATCCCCAAATCCAGGTGTGAAAAACTTGTTGCATCATTACCAAGAAGACTCATGGCTGTACTAGCTCAAAAGGGTGCTTCTACTCAATACTGAGCAAAGGGTCTGAATACTCATGACAATGTGATATTTCAGTTTTTCTTTTTAATAGAAATGTAAAAATTTCTACATTTCTGTTTTTTTTTCAGTCAAGATGGGGTGCAGAGTGTACATTAATGAGAAAAAAATGTTTGTTTTTTTTTAAATTTACCAAATGGCTCCAATGAAACAAAGAGCGAAAAATGAAAAGGGGTCTGAATACTTTACATACCCAATGCATAATACACTGATTCCAATAATGCCACTGTATCAAATACTTCCCCTTTATAACCTCAAGACAAAGTAGAATCAACACATGCACCAACATGCAGAACCTAAAGAAAATATAAGACTTGACGTTTCAATTACAGAACACATCAATAACAGCAACTTACACCACCCATCCAATAAAGACAAAATAAATGTATGAGAAAAGAAAGATACCATTCCAGCATGCCAAGAAAGCAAGGGTGAAGAAAGCTGTAAGAAAAGCAGCAGAGGCTCTGTACACATTAGCGGAAGATGTAAGCTGAAGTCAAGAATGGAGAAGACAAAGTCAGACATGAGGCAGACCTTAAACATCTTACTGAGGAAAACCTGGGCCTAGAACGGGCTGGAAGCCTCAGTAAAGACCTAGTACGGAAGACATATCTAGAAGACGAAACGTGGGGAAGAAAGTAATAATGGCTTGGGGTACAAAAGCAACATATATAAAAAGAAAGGAGATATGGAAAGGTGGCAAAAAAGAGAATTAAAGGATATGTGAATAAATATAGTAGTGAAAATAATTTTAAGCAGAAAGTTACATGCGAAGTATGTTTAGGAAAGTAGCATAAAGGTCAGAATGAGAAGTATAGTAACAGACCATGTTAAGAGGAGGGAAAAGAGGGAAATATAAAAGGAACATGGATTAATAGCTGACACTTAAGGCAAACACCATGAAAACCATTAAACACCACAAGACAACATTTCTTAACAGCGATAACTCTTAATTACAGGTTTTAATCTACACTTTAAACATACAAACAATTATTAATATAAATGATCAATCCTGCTTAAGGCTTACTCTATGTAAATTTACAATATGGATTTATTTCTTGAAACATTGGGGCAGTACACAGTGCGCTGCAGATTAATACTAGTTTTAGATCTATTACACATGTTTTGATGGTAAAAACTATAGTTGTATTTGAATAGCAGCCACAAGGTGACAAAGAAGTGTGTTTCCCATATCTAGCAAGTGGTACCAAACTTACACCATGTGTGGCATTTTTATTCTGTGCAATTTAGGCCAAACCTAGTAAGTGTATGGATCTTATGACAATAAAGATAAATGTCTACAGTTATAACAAGAATTCATAAAACTCTCCCGCGTTTCTTCTATAGTTGTAAAATTAAGGTTATTGATCCATCACTGCTATATTAGCGAATATAGGGAATTATTTATGAATACTGTTGTGCATCTTCCATACAGCAGGATAAGAAATAATTTTTATTACTCACTGTAAAAATATTTTTCGTGTTACATTGACTGGAGGACACAGAGAACTTTGTGTATACCTGCTGCCACCAGCAGAAGCCTTCCATTAACTTTTTTCCCCCTAAACATATGTACATATGTGTATACTGTAGTGTATGTATTAATGTAATCACCTACCATTATCTTTTCCAGTATCTAGCGCGTTCTGCTCCTATTCTCAGTGATATCACCGCTCTTCAGACTCTCCTGATAACTCTATGTTCTATGCGTGAGCTGGAAGTCTTTTACAATCTAAAAGCTTTGTTCTGACATGTCATAGACTCACAATGAAAAAGGCACTTCTGGGTCATGAATAGAGTGAAACACATACCATAAGGATACAGCCTTCCCAAAGCCTGTCAAATGACAAATGCACTAGCAGTATGGAGCATGCCACCACTAATAAAGGCAGGGGCAGAACAGTTGCAAACTACTGATAGAAACAGCCATCCACACACCTACCAGATTATGGAGGGGTTGGCTGCCTAGTAGAAAAAATGCACACTAATGAGGCTTGCGTAGAAAGCCAGTCACACAGGTATGTGTGATGCAAAGTTTCCGGCTTACAGACTATGAATAACGCCCATAATATTATCAGGCGGGCTGCCCAGCACTATATACACTACTCAAAAAAATAAACGGAACACTAAAATCCCACATCCTAGACATCATTGAATGAAATATTCCAGTTGTAAATCTTTATTCATTACATAGTGGAATGTGTTGAGAACAATAAAAGCTAAAAATTATCAACGTAAATCACAACTAATATCCCACGGAGGTTTGGAGATGGAATGATGCTCAAAATCAAAGTGGAAAATGAAGTTACAGGTTGATACAACTTCAGTGGAAATGCCTCAAGACAAGGAAATGATGATCAGTAGTGTGTGGCCTCTACATGCCTCTATGACCCCCCTACAACGCCAGGCGGCTGGTCTCCTGAGGGATCTCCTTCCAGACTAGACCAAAGCATCCGCCAACTCCTGGAGAGTCTGTGGTGCAACGTGACATTGGTGGATGGTGCGAGACATGATGTCCCAGATGTGTTCAATCGGATTCAGGTCTGGGGAACGGGCGGGCCAGTCCATAGCTTCAATGCCTTCATCTTGCAGGAACTGCTGACACACTCCAGCCACATGAGGTCTGGCATTGTCCTGCATTAGGAGGAATCCAGGGCCAACCGCACCAGCATATGGTCTCACAAGAGGTCTGAGGATCTTATCTCGGTACCTAATGGCAGTCAGGCTACCTCTGGTGAGCACATGGAGGGCTGTGCACCCTCCAAAGAAATGCAACCCCACACCATTACTGACCCACTGCCAAACCGGTCATGCTGAAGGATGTTGCAGGCAGCAGATTGCTCTCCACGGCATCTCCAAACTCTGTCATGTCTGTCACATGTGCTCAGTGTGAACCTGCTTTCATCTGTGAAGAACACAGGGCGCCAGTGGCGAATTTGCCAATCCTGTTGTTCTGTGGCAAATGCCAAGCGTCCTGTATGGTGTTGGGCTGTGAGCCCTACCCCCATCTGTGGACGTCGGGCACTCAGACCATCTTCATGGAGTCGGTTTCTAACCATTTGTGCAGACACATGCACATTTGTGGCCTGCTGGAGGTCATTTTGCAGGGCTCTGGCAGTGCTCCTCCTGTTCCTCCTTGCACAAAGGCTGAGGTAGCAATCCTGCTGCTGGGTTGTTGCCCTCCTACGCCCCCTCCACGTCTCCTGGTGTAGCGCCTCAAGCCTCTCGACACTACGCTGACAGACACAGCAAACCTTATTGCCACAGCTCGCATTGATGTGCCATCCTGGATGAGCTGCACTACCTGAGCCACTTGTGTGGCTTGTAGAGTCCGTCTCATGCTACCACAAGTGTGAAAGCACAACCAACATTCAAAATTGACCAAAACATCAGCCAGAAAGCATTGGTACCGAGATGTGGTCTGTGGTCCCCACCTGCAGAACCACTCCTTTATTGAGGGTGTTTTGATAATTGCCAATAATTTCCACCTGTTGTCTATTCCATTTGCACAACAGCATGTGAAATTGATTGTCAAACAGTGTTGCTTCCTAAGTGGACAGTTTGATTTCACAGAAGTTTGACTTACTTGGAGTTATATTCTGTTGTTTAAGTGTTCCCTTTATTTTTTTGAGCAGTGTATATTGTAGTCAACATATTATAAAAAACTGGGTACTTACAATTGCTCTTTTAGTCTTTTGATTCTTCTCTATCCTGTGCTCTATGCAGAAACAGAAAGTCTCTTGCGCCTGCATTTATAATTCCCCTGTTCAACTCCTGACCCAGGTGCCTCCTCCCCCTGCCAGGAACTTTTGTAGGGACTCATGAGTCATGCAGGGAAATTGACCTCCTGTTTCTACTTAGAAAGGAGCTTAGTAGGACTAACCCCTTTCCGACGTTGGGTGTAATAATATGCCCACACTGGACTCCGGCGCTGAGCCCACATCTTTGCCGACACGACAGCTGTTTTTAACAGCTTACGTGTACTTCTATCAGCCGCGTGTAGAATCGTGATCCATCCGCAGCTGTTAACCCATTAAATGCCAATGTCAATCTCTGACAGCAGTATTTAACATGCGCTTCCAGAGAGTGCGCTGGAAATCTTGCCCATCGGTGACCCTGTCACGTGATCACGGGTCACTGATGGGTTGGCATGACAACCAGAGGTCTCCAGCAGACCTCTATGGTTGTCATAGCCGGATTGCTACGAGCGCTGCCCGGTGGTCAGCACTCATAGCAAGTGATCATTTCTGCTACATACAGGCGATCTGATCATCGCCTCTATGTAGCAGAGCCGTTCGGACAACTGCAGCTTCTAGTCTCCCATGGACACTATGGAAACATGGAAAAAGTAAAAAAAAAATGTTTTAAAAATATTTCGCCCCATTCATAATAAAACAATAAAAAAAATCAAAACATACACATATTTGGTATCAACCCGTTCAGAATTGCCCTATCAATATAAAAAAGAATTAATGTGATAGCTAAATGGCGTAACAAGAAAAAAAAAGTAAAAACTCCAGAATTACTTTTTTTGGTCGCCGCTACATTGCAATAAAATGCAATAACAGGCGATCAAAAGATCGTATCTACACCAAAATGGTATCAATAAAAATGTCAGCTTAGCAAGCAAAAAATAAGCTTTCGCCCAGCCCCAAATTAGGAAAAATGAGGACGTTACAGGTCTCAGGAAAATGGCACCAATTTTTTTTACCATAGTTTGGATTTTTTTTTCATCATTTAAATAAAAAAAGAAGCTAGACACATTTGGTGTTTATGTACTCGTAATGATCTGGAGAATCATAATGTCAGGTCAGTTTTAGCATTTCGTGAACATGGTAAAAAAAAGAAAAAAAAGAAAAAACAACTGTGGAATTGCACCTTTTTTGCAATTTCACCGCAATTTGAATTTTTTTCCCTGTTTTCCAGTACACAATATGTTAAAACCATTGGTGTTGTTCAAAAATACAACTTGTTGTGGAATAAACAAGCCCTCATATGGCCCTTTTGACCAAAAAATAAAAAAGTTATGGCTCTGGGAAAAAGGGGAGCAAAAAGCGAAAACGCAAAAACGGAAAATGGCCCGGGGGTTAAGCTAGTAAGTTTTTAATCATATGACGTCATAGAGTCAATAGAAAAAAAGAAGATTTAGCTGGGTAGAAAGGAAAATGAGTAAATGTAAGTATATAATGACAAGTGGTTTATAATATGATGACTGCAATATTAATAAAAATGTTGATGGAAGTGCTTCTTTAAGGATAAGTAAGCAGGGAAATTGTGTTGTCCCCAATTTTACTGGTTAGTGAGGAAAAAGAGAAAAGTAGTAAACTACAATAATAAAAGTAGAAGAGCCCTGCAACACCAGGGATATCATACTAAAATTGATTTAGCTCACCAGTTCACTGCCTTCAGGAGTGCAGGTGCTAAGAGGAGCTGACACTAAGGCTAGGTTCACATTGCGTTAGGGCAATCCGTTTAGCGCTAGCGGATTGCGCTAACGCAATGTATTTTTAGGGGTCGCGTTTGGGGTTCGCGTGAACGGACCTCGGGCGCGCCGCGGACGCTGCAAGCAGCGTCCGAGGCGCGCTACAAAAGAACGGCACATCGCTAGCACGAGCCGAAAAAGGCACGCGCTAGCGATGCGCTTCAGAGAAAAAGAACATTGCTGTCAATGGGTGCGCTAACGGACCCGTTGCACGGCGTTAGTTGCGACATTTTCGCCGTGCAACGCTGTCCGTTAGCGATCACCCAAAAACGAAATGTGAACCTAGCCTTAGCTACTCAGTGCCAGCCTCTAGTGGCAGCTACTATACCCAAGGTCTTCTGTGTCCACCATTGACATGAATGAGAAATATCAATGAGATAATATGACAAATACAACTTATTTGAATGTAATCTGGCACAATAGGTTTAATTTTGTGGAAATGTCTCTCCAATTCTATTACTATGGATGTATGAATCCAGCAACAATAATTGGTTCTGTCACCTAACATTTTGTAAAGAAACCGTTAGAATACTATGTCTACAACAGGATTATTGCATATCTATATTTAGGTGCAAAAAAATAATATAATCTTACCTGTCTTTCCTGCGTTCCCCCATGGGTACAGTGCTGATGGAAATTCTAGGCAAGCTAGCAATGGAATTTTGTGACTGGCTACTTGAAAAGGACAACATTTCTAAGTTAAGGGGAGAATGAGGAGGGCTGGCAAGGCTGGGACTACTGCTGTCGGATTGTGAAAGTGAACCTATGAATAAAAAAGAAAGGCAATGCACATGGGCATACATCTTTGTACAAGAAGCAACATGTTAGCCACTTTTTAATAATCTCTAGAAATTGGCAACAAATATCCATTTTATTGAGTGACCTGCAAATTAAACCAGAGGAGCACTGACCGGTATGTCCTGTTTTCAAAACTATTGCTGCTCACATTCCAGAACTCAAGTCCAACACATGGTCCATGTGACCAGACTGGCTCATTAGCATTCTACATTAAAGGGAATCTGTTGGCAGGTTTATATTATGTAATCTGAGAGTAGCAGTAAGGGCAGAGAGCCTGATTCCAAAGATGTTGGACAGCTTACTGTAGTTCTGATAGAATCCATGTTGTAGATATAGCAGCAGTCAGAATGCTGAGCTGTGTATCACACTACCCACAGTACTGATTGGCAGCTCCCTGTGTACGCTGTGAATTGTCCGCAAGCTGGGGATGGGTTACAGAGATTAACCTGATTGGCCTGCACATGAGATCTAGTATGGCAGTGATAATATACTGCTGATAACACACTGACTGCAGTGAATCTACAACACACAGTCAAGTAAGTGACATATCCCTGGAATCAGGCTCTCTTGCCCTATATTATGCAACTCTAAGATTAAATAGAAAAAACTGCTGACACAGAATAAGGTATTGCATATGTGGTACCTTCTAATGCCATGTGCAGTGTTAGGCTGCCGTCACACTAGCAGTATTTGGTCAGTATTTTACATCAGTACTTGTAAGCCAAAACCAGGAGTGGGTGATAAATGCAGAAGTGGTGCATATGTTTCTATTATACTTTTCCTCTATTTGTTCCACTCCTGGTTTTGGCTACAAATACTGATGTAAAATACTGACCAAATACTGCTAGTGTGATGGCAGCCTTATTGGTGGCCGCTGATCAACAAGTTTTATAAGATGCCAGTTAATCAGCTACCATGTTCTATACTGGTGCACTGTACTATTCGGGGGCAGCATTATTAAAAAGAGGACATTAACGCTGCTCTAGGGATTCAATTCTATCTGTAACTCGATTAGGATGCTTCAAAATTAGGAAGTGGATTCCCCTTTAAAGAAGCAGTCAGAGCTATGTAATATGTCTAGTTCAGGACAGAAGAGCTCTACTCAATAACCAAAGTATCATGGTACCATGAAGCAAAACTACAAACACCTTCAGGTTAGTACACATATTATAGCTACATAATCCCATCTAGAATTCATCATTACATTTGATGGGGTTTTTATGTCTTTAAGGGAACAGCTCATAGCATATATTTCATATTATTAAGATTATTCATGCAGAAGCTGAAAAACGAAGCAAACACTCACAGCTTCTATTGAGCACAGTATATTATCATCACTTCTCTCCTGTTGTAATAAATTACTACTATGATTAGCTGACAGGGAACTGCATATCTTGGATACAATTGTAGCAAAGTGTTCAGTGTTCATTTTAATGCATTTTTAAGCCACAGGATTTAAAGTGAACATGACAAACAGATACAAGAAGCCAGATCCGTGGGCAGCATGTATCAGACACGCGGCTGTGTGATCTCAGCAAGTTATGTTTGATTTAAAGGGAACCTGTCACCCCCAAAATCGATGGTGAGGTAAGCTCACTGTCATCAGGGGCTTATCTACAGCATTCTGTAATGCTGTAGATAAGCCCCCGATGTTACCTGAAAGAGGAGAAAAAGAGGTTAGATTATACTCATCCAGGGGCGGTCCCATCCGATGGGTGTCTCGGGTGCGGTACAGCGCCTCCCATCTTCATTCCATGACGTCCTCTTCTTGTCTTCACGCCGCGGAAGGTCAGAGAGGCCCGGCGCCTGCGCACTGCAGTACTTTGCTCTGCCCTCAACAGGGCAGACAAAGTACGCCTGCGCCGGAGCCGCGGCATGAAGATCAGAAGAGGACATCATGGAATGATGATAGGAGGCGCCGGAGCGGACCTGAGACACCCATTTGACCGGACCAGCAGCGGGACCGCCCCTGGGTGAGTATAATCTAACCTCTTTTTCTCCTCTTTCAGGTAACATCGGGGGCTTATCTACAGTGTTACAGAATGCTGTAGATAAGCCCCTCATGCCGGTGAGCTTACCTCACCATCGATTTTGGGGGTGACAGGTTCCCTTTAAACACTACGGTGTTTCAGAGAAAAACATACTTTTACCTCTTCACCCTTCTGACCACTGTCATTTATGTGGTAATAACTCTGGAACACTTCAACGGATCCCGGTGATTCTGATGTTGTTTATTCATGACATATTGTACTTCATGATCGTGGTAAAATTTGTTATTTGTGAAAAAAATGGAAATTTGGCAATTTTCAAACTTATTATTTATGCCCTTAAACCAGAGAGTTATGTCGCACAAAATAGTTAATAACATTTCCTACATGTCTACTTTTACATCAGCATAATTTTTGAAACATAATTTTCTTTTGTTAAGAAGTTAGGAGGGTTAAAAGTTGACAAAAATTTACAAAACCATTTTTCTAGGGACCACATCACATTTGAAGTGACTTTCAGGGTGCTATATGATAGAAAATACCCCAAAACTACACCATTTTAAAAACTGCACCCCGCAAGGTGCTCAAAACCATATTCAATAAGTTTATCAATCATTCAGGTGCTTCCCAAGAATTAATGGAATGTGGAAGAAAAAAAATGAATATTTTGCTATTTTTCACAAAATTTAACTTTAGACCCATTTTTTTGGAAAACAGACCTGACAATACCCCATAAGTGGAGGAAAACTACTGTTTGAATGCACAGCAAGGCTCGGAAGGGAAGGAGCACCATTTGACTTTTTGAACGCAAAATTGGATGAGGTCATTAGCGGACGCCATGTTGCATTTGGAGAGCCTTTGACATGTATAAACAGTGGAAAGCTCCACGTGATGCCATTTGGGAAATTAAACCCCTCAAGGAATTTATCTAGATGTGTGGTAAGCACCTTGAACCCCTGGATGCATCACAGAAGTTTATAACGTAGAGCCGTAAAAATAAAAAATTGCATTTTTATTCAGTCTCCCATGACAGCACCACGAGAGAGGAGATCTGCCCTTCAGGGACAGGAAACCGACAGACATAAAAGGGCGGCACCTCTCTCACTTGGTTTCCTGTCCCTGACAGGTGAACCTCTTCAGACATACCTGTGGATGAAGGTGGAAGACTGAAGATGTGCCCAGGCCCGGCAGGTCGACTCAGATAGCAGGGGCCCCCTGCCTCAGCCTGTCCGGTGTGCTGGAAGCGCAACAGTAAAGGGGGACTGCACGTGTAGGCGACAGCAGAAGATGCAGCCTCCAGGGAGGAGAGCGGGCTTGGTGGTCAATCACCGCAGGTGCGGGTAAGTATGTGCTGCAGGGGTGTCCATCTCCTGGGGCCATGCCGGGCTCGCGGTGGTGTTTCCTCTGGTGGTGCCGGTTGGTTCCGGGGGCAGAGGTCTGTAATGTAAGTCCGATTACCGGGGCACGTGCGGTGGCATCCGGCGCGCCCTGATGATGCGGCCGGGGCACGACCTTGGTGATGCGGCAGGGGTAGAGCCTTGGTGACATGGCCACTGCGTGACCCGGTGACGCAGTCAGGGGCATGTGCAGTGGATGTCAGGGGCGGACCACGGTGACCCGGCCGGTCACGCCCCTATGACGTGGCTGTGGGTTCACCGGTAAAGATGGTGGCCGCGGCGGTGAGCCGGGGGCTGCGGTCCTGGGCGGTTGGGCGTTGCATCGGAGCCGGAAGCTGCTGTTGGAGCCGGGGGAGCAAGGGCTAGGAGGGGTGTGGGATCACCACGCACGGGTTGGGGGTTAACCCAGCGGACTGCATAGTAGCACCGGGCAGGCCACATGGAGATCCTGCTGGCCCTGACAGGGGGCGGTACCAAAGGCGGAGTGGCCGGAGCTACTTAATGAGGCCATGGTGGGTGCCAGGTGCTTCTAGGCCCATATTCCAATATAGAGTCACCAGAGCAGCAGATGCGGCAGCAATCACCAGAGCAGCAGCAGATGGAGAAGCCCCGCGTGAAAGTCACCCAGCAACAATTGCATAGTATCGTAGGTGGTCGTGTTGGTGACACGAGATCCGGTCAAAAGAGTAGACTGGATGAGTCTCCAGCCTATAAGGATGACCCTTCGGCTAAGAGAGGCCCCCTGCGGATTACAGTACCATTCAGTTGCACATTACTGGTAAGTGATCTTTGTGAAAGTTCACTTGGTGATGTACTTTTCCCCTTATCTCTCCATATTTTGTTAGGGAAAGAAGTATACCTCTAAGGCCAAACACAAGGAGTGTGGGGTTTGCGGAGTTCCGCTACCAGACCACTATGGGAAAAAGCTATGCCACCAGCCTCCAGACTTTGCTTCCAGTTTAAGGGAGATGGTTAGAGCAGAGGTCAGGGGTTCAGTAAGATCTCTTTTCCAAGAAATGGGCCTTAAGGAAAGAGAACCCAGGTCTCCGGTGTCAGTGTCTGAGAGTGACTCTGGGGAGATTGTTTCAGATTCATCGCCTTCAATTTCATCATCTTCAGAGGCCCAGTCAGGCTGTTCCTGCTTTCCGCTTGACCAAGTGGATCGGCAGTAAGACGATGGGTATTGTAGAACTTCGGCAGGAGAGGTCCATGCAGGATGTAATGTTTAGGGGTCTGGAACGTAAAGTTCACAGATCCTTTCCGCTAAACGATAACATCGGTTCACTGATTACGCTTGAATGAAAGAAGCCTGAGAGGAAAGGGTCTCTGCCTCCAGCCTTCAAGAGAAGATACGAGTTTGAGAAGTCAGCCTCGCCCTTGTGGGACAGGAAAAGCAAATGTCTTTCTAAAGGGTGCCTGGGAAATGTCAGCAGGGTCACTTAGGTCAGTAGTGGCGGCCACCTGCACAGCCAGGTCGGTAATGGTCTGATTAGACCGGTTGGAAGAATAGCTTAAAGGAAAGGTTTCTAGAGACAGTATCCTATCTTCCCTTCCCATGATCCAGGGGGCTGCGGCTTTTTTATTGGAGGCATCAGCGGACTCCGTTAGATTAGCAGCGAGAACAGTAGCCCTTTCTAATGCTGCACGCAGGGCCTTATGGCTGAAGAGTTGGCCGAAGGATATCCAGGCCAGATCTAAATTGTGCAGTTTCCCGTGCGAAGGACTACATCTGTTTGGGCCAGTATTGGATGAGCTTCTGGAGACAGCAGGAGACAGCAAGAAAAAGTTCCCTAGCTTCATATAGGCGGGACTTCAGTAGGTGGTCCAGCCGTAAGAGGTCGTCTAGGGATAAAAGTAAATGGGGCAGCAACAAAAAGAAAGGTAGAGGATATATGTTCGGTTCCTCCCAGGATCGCAGGAAACCGTCCCAATGACTGCCGGCCCAGGCGGGGGGGAGGCTTTCAGTCTTCTACTCGGCCTGGTCAGAAATTTCAGACAGTGCGTGGATACATGATGTCATCAGCACAGGTCTTAAATTTGAGTTCCAGAAAATACCTCACAACAGGTTTATGTTAACTCCCACTCATTCTTCATCAGCAGAACAACAGGCGTTGGAGGTCCAGGAACTACGACAGAAAGCAGTCTTGATAGAAGTTCCTCCGTCAGAGAGAGGTAAAGGGTTCTATTCCCCCCTCTTCCTGATTAAGAAACCAGATGGTTCCTTTCGGACCATTATTAATCTGAGGGTTCTGAACAGATTCTTGTTGGTCCATTCCTTTAAAATAGAGTTGGTGAGGTCAGCAATAAAGCTACTCTTTAAAGAGTGCCTCATGGTAGTATTGGATCTTAAGAACGCCTACTATCATATTCCAATACATGCAGATTTCCAGGAGTATTTTAGAGAGGCAGTGTCACTGGGGGGATGATAAATCTTCATGAGCAGGACATACTTGTGGTCCCCATCTGGATGAATTTTTGATTGTAGGCTGTTTGTCATGGCTTGCCCAGCAGTTCTTTGGCAGTACTTCTAGAGTTAATACTTTGTGGCCTCTCTTTGGTTGGAGGAGGGCTATATCTACCTGCCCCTGTGCTGTGCTGGTTGTCAGTTATACGTCCGTTCTCGGCTGGGCAGCTGACCCTGTATTTCTGTGCATATTGCCTGTCTTTGTATTTTTGCCTGTGAATGACCCGGTCTGTTCCTCGTTTGCTATCTGCCTGTTGACTCTGTACTGTCTGCTACACTCTTGGTTTTGACCTCGGCTACGTCCGCCGACTTGCCTCTTACTTGTCTTTCCGGTACTGCTCCATCTTCGGAATTCCGACCCCGGCCGGTCTCTGACCGCTCTACTCGTCTGCCCCTTTTGGTTACTGAACTGTTATCTGGCTTCTGACCTTGGCCAGTTTTGACAGTCCTACAGGCTTGCCGGTCCCGGTATCGTCCCTGGGAGACCGGGGCCTTGCTCTGTGTCCAGCCACTCACCCGGCGGTCACGTGCTGCAGGTCCTGTTCACCTGCAGCACACTCACAACCTCGCTCACACGTCTCTGTAGGACTCCTCACCGGGGTTCCCGTGCATATTCCTGGACATGTGCAGTCTCGGGTAGTGAGTCTGGTTCGATGTCCATCACATTATAACTGACATTTAAAGTATTCCCTTTTTTTGGTGTGGGGTTTGGGGTTTTTTTGGCGTTTGCTTTTGGTGATATTATGGATACTCTGCACACTCTTTCTGAACAGGTTAGCTGTCTCACCCAGATGATGCAAAAATTGTCTGTGGAGCAGAGAACCCTGGCTCAGTCTCAGCAGCAAGTCCAGAGGGAGGTTGCTGAGGCTGTGCAGGGTGCATTTTCCTCTGGGGCTCAGGGTGACAGCGCCAATGATGTGTCCCTCCTCACTCCTGAACCGTCAGTAAAATTACCTGACACTTTCTCTGAGGACAAGAAGAAGTTTCAGGCTTTCAGAGAGGGGTGTAAATTGTTTTTTTCACTGCGTCCCCGTGCTTTGGGGAATGAGAGTCAAAGGGTGGGAATAATAATTGTCTTTGTTAAGGGAGGCTCCACAGGCTTGGGCTTTCTCTCTCTCTCTATCATGGCCCCTTGAAGAATTTCAGTGGATCGTTTTTTGAGGCCCTCGGGGATATATATGATGAGCCTGATGGTGTGCGTCTGGCTGAGGACATGGTCATGAGTGTGGCACAGGGGAAGCACTCTGCTGAGTGGCTTTGCTCGGAGTTCAGGCATTGGGCTGCATAGGTATCATGGAACGACGCGGCCCTCAAGGGTCTGTTCTGCCAGGGCCTGTCTAAACGCCTGAAGGACACATTGGCGTTACATCCTCCTCCAGACTCCCTTGAAGACGCTATGATTCAGGCTGTCCGCATGGATTGAAGGCTCCGTGCTAGGGGGGTGATGCAGCTGGAAACCCTTCTATATCCTAGCAAAGTTGATATGTCATCGACTACTGAACCCATGGAGGTGGGAGCCATTTAATTCAAGGAGAAGAAGAGGAGGCGCTGCCGGGATAATCAGCTGTGGAAGAAAAAGAAAACAGAATATGCCCACAGAATGGGAACACTCGTAACAGGTAAAAAAACATACTTTATTATCCAAAAAATAAAAAAAATTCACAAGTCAAACAATTTTGAACAGGACACAGCAACAACAGTGTTAAAAACATTTAAAAACCATCAAAGATGCAAGTGCTAGTCATGCCTTGTGGTAATGGCAATGACAACCCACAACTCACCCCCGGGATAATCAGCTGTGTTTCTACTGTGGAGCTCCAGGACACAGGAAAAGGGACTGTCCCTCTTGTCCTTCATCCGTCAAGCCATCGGGAGACGTCTAGGTCTGGGTAACGGTCGAGGAAGTTACACAGACCCTCAGGTACAATTTTCCTCGTTTTCTAAGATTCTACTCCAGGTGGAGCTGGAGGTAGATGGTGTTTTGTCACTTACCACAGCTTTTGTCGATTGTGGCTCTACCATCAACTTGATTGACTCTTGTCTGGTGACTTAATGTAGTTTAGGGACAGTTAGGCTGGAGACTCCGTTTAAAATTGTGGCCATTGACACCTCTCCCCTTCCTGAAAAAGGGATCCTCTATGTCTCGGAGGTCTTCCTACTCAAGGTTGGCCTTGCTCATGTGGAAATCATAAGTTGTTTTGTGCTGGACAATTTGCCTGTGGGGATGGTTTTGGGTTACCGGGGAAATTATCCAATGGGGGTATAACTGTGTCAATCTATGTGGTGAATCAGTGTCCTTTTCAAAATCTTTGAAGTCTCTATCTGTGTCGTCTGTTGGTCTGGAGGTTATTCCGGAGTACTTGAAGGACTTTGAAGACGTGCTCTCCGAAAGCGAAGCGGAGGCTCTCCCATCACATCGATCTTTTGATTGTGCCATCGATTTATTTTCTGGGGCTAAATTACCCAAGGCCCGGTTGTTTAATTTGTCTGGTCCTGAGCGGCTGGCCATGAAGGAGTATATTGCCGAGAGTCTCCGCAAGGGGCATATCCGCCCTTCTGTTTCTCCTGTGGCAGCTATTTTTTTTTTGTTAAAAGTAAAGACAGTGGGTTGCGGCCATGCCTCGGCTTTCGGGAACTCAATAAAATCACTGTGAGACACACCCATCCAGTCCTTCTCATTCCCGATTTGTGTAACAAATTGTCTAAGGCTAAGTGGTTATTCTAAGCTGGATCTGCGGGGAGCCTATAACCTGATAAGGGTTAGAGGGGGGACGCGTGGAAGACGGCGTTTCTCATGACAGAAGGTCTCTTTGAGAATCTGGTGATGCCTTTCGGCCTGACAAACACCACAGCCATTTTTCAAAACTTTATTAATGTTGTGTTTGTGGCTCAGATTGGTCGCTTTGTGGTCATTTACCTTGACGACATCTTGGTGTACTCCTCTGATAGTCAAACCCATTTACAACATTTGTGAACTGTCCTTCAGAGACTCAGGGAAACCGACTATTTGCAAAATTGGAAAAATTTTCATTTTTTGTACAAAAGTTACCATTTTTGGAATTGTTTCCAATGAGGAGTTTTGCATGGGTCCCAAGAAGGTGCAGGCTATTAGTGACTGGGTTCAGCCCCGAGATTTGAAGGGTCTACAATGCTTCTTGGGGTTCGCAAACTACTATCGAAAGTTCATCAAGGGATTTTCACAGATAGTTAAGCCCCTTACTGATCTCACGTTAAAAGGTACGGATGTTAAGAATTGGTCAATATCCGCCATAGAATCGTTTTTGGCATTGAAAAAGTGTTTCATGACTGCCCAGGTACTGGTTCAACCTAATCTGTCAGAAACTTTTATTGTGGAGGTTGACGCTTCGGAGGTGAGGGTGGGACAGTGTTGTCTCAGGGACCCACCACTTTGACCAACCTCAAACCATGTGCCTTCTTCTCCAAAAGTTCTCTTCAGCAGAGAGAAATTATGATGTGGCCAATAGAGAATTTAGTAGAATAAACAAAGAAAAGAGTAGTATGCAAACAAAAGGGATCACCAAGAGCATTTACCAAAGTATACCAATTTTATTAAACCACACTTGTTTAGAACACTACACACAATAGTTAAAAACACTTAAAATTTGCAACAAACACAGCAAAAAAATCATATAGACCAGACCTATAATAAGGTCAAACCACAGTGCCACCCAGAAGGCTACCTAAGGGATCAAAATGCAAGATCCCATCATAGCTTAATAATAATCAGACCCTAGGGCGTCCTATACTACCTGACAAAGTGTACCAGGTCTCGCAGGTAGCCTCCCCAAGAGATGTATCTGGGCAGATAGAAGATGGAAAGATATAAGTGGGTGGCACCGGGCACAAGTGCCCAACGCGTATCGCCAGTGGACTGGCTTCTTCAGGGGCAGTAGTGTCCATAGCCAGTGGTTACATACCATTCAAGTAATTATCAAATAGGAATCAGCTGGAGACAGGAGGTACCCGGGCTTTAGACTGAATCATGTGCATACAACCGAACACCGGAAGTGGCCCATAACGCCGGCGCCTGCGCAGTAAGAAGAGAGTGGCTCAAGATGCAAATTCCAGATCGTCCGCCCTGGTGCAAGTGCGCATGCGCAGAGATGCGCACGCGCAATGCACACAAATCGGGCACATCACAGTAGGAGACACAGGAGCCAGTGCCGGCCAGCAGGCGCATGCGCGGTGAGGCACATAAGGTAGTGGTCCCCCGTCCCAAGATGTCCGCTTCGGGCCCAGCGCGCATGCGCGGACAAGCGCACGCGCAATGGTCCGAGATCGGACACCAAAAGGACAGAGGGCTGAAAAGGACAATCAGATTGGCCTCCACAGCTAAAAGGCCGGTGTATGATAGATTAGAAGACAGATGTAAAAGCGCCTGAAGCAGGTAATATTGTAAGGCGCTTGAAAGATGTTGGTAAGAGATAACCATCACAAAAAAAGAAGCCACATGCACATACAGCACATCCAATGAAGTGGAAAAATACATGGAGAGGAATGTTTCCTGGAGAAATGCATATAAAAGTATAAATGAAAACACAGGTGAATAAGCTCAAATCCATACATAAATGGTAGAGTCAAAAAGTGCCCTGAATATATTCAGAAGGCAAAATAATATATACAAATGTATATACCTAATGCCAAGGCTAGAGTCACATTAAAGTTATACAAAAATAATAGCTACCCAGACCTGGCATGATAGAACAAGTAGCACGATATACCAAATAAGATTTATAAATTATTTAAGAAAACCATGGTTTTCACGGATAGAAACTAGTTCATCCGAAAGGGGGGGGGGGGGGGGGGAAGGAAAAGGAATATAAATATAATTGGTAGAATCCATGAATACAAAATATAAATTGGTGCTATAATACTCGGGACCTAAAAGGAAAAAAAGAGTCAAGTAAGTACTAGATATCAATTATAATTGTTTGTAGTATCCAGTGAAAAGCAATTCCTCATTTAGTCCATGTGGAACCAGAGTGTTTAGATTATGAATCCATTTTGATTCGCATCTTAGCAGTTTCCGGGCGACATCGCCCCCTCGAATATTACATGAAATAGCCTCAAGTCCCATGACCTTAAGTCCTCTACTCCGTCCATTATGAAAGTCCAAAAAGTGGGCAGCAACAGATGAAATGCCCTTGCCCTTTCCGTGGTCCCTGGATGCCGTGGAGATGTTTGACAGGTGTTGCTGTGTTCTTCTACGCAATTCCTACGTCGTCTGTCCCACGTAGACTTTCGGGCAGTCACAGATCAAAGCATACACAAGTAGACGTGTCTTGCAATTGAAGAAGGCTTTTTTTGGGGTGATCTGAAAGGGAGAGATAGTAAGCGAGAGACCATCCTGCGCCACCATGAACTGGCAAACATTGCAGCACCCACAAGGAAACGTTCCAAAAATCCTCGACCCCCTGTTTAATCTAACTACAGGGCGTGTAAAGTGACTGTGGCAGAGCATATCCTTCGAATTCTTAGCCCGTCGGGCTATCAACTTAGGGGTAGATGAAATGTATGGTGTCAACCTGGGTTCACTCAATAAGGTGCCCCAGCTATGACCCAAGATCTTATAAATGTCTTGCCACTGGTTATTAAAGGTAGTCACAATGCCGAGTGGTGTGTCCAACTCACGTGTTTGTCTCCGAAGTAGGTCTGAGCGTGGACTGTTCCGGGCTCTTTGATATGCAGAAGAGACGATCTTCTTAGGATAGCCACGGTGTCTAAAACGATCCGTGAGTGACCTTGCCTCATCCTGAAAGTCTGAGGTCAGACTGCAGTTTCTCTTCAAACGCAGGAACTGACCAGTTGGAATGCCGTTCTTGAGGTGCCTAGGGTGGAAGCTTGAATAGTGTAACAAACTATTCGTCGCTGTCGGCTTGCGCTAAAGGGTAGTGACAACATTTGAATCTACCAAGCTTACTTTGAGATCCAGGAATTCCACCGAAGTAGATGAAATATGTGATGTAAGCCTAATATTAAAAGGATTCTAATTTAGATCAGCAATAAACCGATTACAGTCATCTTCAGTGCCTGTCCAAAACATCAAAATGTCATCAATATAATGAAGCCATTTAGGACAACAATAGAGAATTTCTTGCGGCTAAATTGGCTTTTGATGAGTCGAGGCATTTCTTGGAGGGGGCGGCTTATCCTCTTACGGTAATTATCGATCATAAAAATTTAGCTTACATTGAGTCTGCCAAAAGACTGACCCCAGGCAGGCCTGGTGGTTGTTTTTTTTCTCTCAGTTTCAATCTTCCATTACTTTTCGCCCGGGATCTAAAAATGTTAAGGCTGATGCTTTATCCCGCAGCTTCGATCCAGTGTCTCCTCCCAAACCTCCATCCTCCAATCTTCAACCTGGGGTGGTGGTGGCCGACATCTTGACGGAGTTGGAGCGAGAGATTTTTGAGGCCCAGTCTCTTTCTCCTAGTTCTAAACCAGTTGGGAAGTTGTCCCAGAACAATTTTGTCTAAGGTTCCATGACTCAGTTTTGAGTGCCCATCCGGGGATTTCAGCCACTTGGGAGGTAGTGACTAGGGTTTTTTGGTGGCCCTCACTGGTTGTTGATATCAAAAAATTTGTGTCTGCATTTGGGTCTGTGCCCGTTCTAAAAGCTCTCATTCCCGGCCGGTCGGGGAACTGGTACCCCTACCAGTTCCTGATAGACCATGTACTCATCTGTCCATGGATTTTACCACCAATCTCCTTCCTTCCAAGGGTAATACCATTGTGTGGGTGGTGGTGGACAGGTTCTCAATAAACAGACCCATTTTGTACCCTTATCGACGTTGCCCTCAGCAGAGACCTTGTCCAGACTGTTTGTGCAACATGTGGTGTGTCTGAATGGTGTGCCGACGTATGTGGTGTCTGACAGAGGTGTGCAGTTCGTCGATAAATTCTGGAAGGCGTTTTGTAAGAAATTGGGGATTACTTTGTCTTTTGCCTATCACCCTGAGTCTAATGGGCAAACCAAACCTACTAATCAGTCTCTGGAGCAAATTCTGCAGTGCTTGGCCTCTACTATGCAGGATGAGTGGTGTGATGCTTTACCTTTGGCTGAGTTTGCTTTCAATCCACTGGTATGTCTCCCTTTCTTGTTAACTATGGGTTCAATCTGCATTTTAGGGAGTTTTCAGGCTTAGACTCGGGTCGCCATGGGGCTGAGAGTACTGTGCAGCGTTTAAAGGTGCTGTGGACTGAGTTTCGTCATAACATTTCCAAGGCTCAGGGGAGGTACAAGTTTTTGCAGACAAGAAAATGGTGTCAGGTCCTACGTTCCAGGTAGGGGAGAAGGTGTGGTTGTCTACTCGTAATATAGGACTCAAGGTCCCATCGGCCAAGTTGGGTCTGAAGTTCATTGGCCTGTATGAGATCATGGAGATTATTAACCCAGTGGCTTGTAGGTTATGTCTCCCGGCTTCGTAGAAAATTTCCAAAGTGTTCCACAAGTCCCTGTTGAACCCATTGGGAGCCATTGAGAATTCCTTGTCCGCCATTCCTCCGGCATTAGTGGAAGGTCACATGGAGTACGAGGTAGGACGCCATTATTGATTCCTGGTGGGTGCGCCGTACGTTACAGTATTTAGTACATTGGAGGGGGTATGGTCCAGAGGATCTGTCATGGGTCCCGGCCCAGTCGGTGCATGATCATCTGGTCCGGGCGTTTCATGCTAGGCATCCTGAGAAGCCTGGGGGTCCGGTGGTCCCCCATTGAAAGGGAGGTACTGTCATGATTTGCCCAGGAGTTCTTTGGCAGTACTTCTAGGGTTAATACTATGTGGCCTCTCTTTGGTTGGGAGAGGGTTATATCTACCCGCCCCTGTGCTGTGCTGGTTGCCAGTTGTACGTCCGTTCTCGGCTGGGATAGCTGACCCCTGTATTTCTGTGCACATTGCCTGTCTTTGTATGTTTGCTTGTGAATGACCCGGTCTGTTCCTCGTTTGCAATCTGCCTGTTGAATCTGTACTGTCTGCTACACTCTTGGTTTTGACCTGGCTACGTCCCCTGACTTCCCTCTTACTTATCCTTCCGGTACAGCTCCATCTTCTGAATTTCAACCCCGGCTTGTCTCTGACCACTCTACTTGTCTGCCCCTTTTGATTACCGCACTTTTCTCTGCCTTCTGACCTCGGCTAGTTTTGACACTCCTACAGGCTTGCCGGTGCCGCTATCGTCCACGGGAGACCGGGGCCTTGCTCCGCCTCCAGCCACTCCCCCGGCGACCACGTGCTGCAGGACCTGTTCACCTGCAGCACACTCCCAAACACGCTCACACACCTCTGTAGAACTCCTCCCCAGGGTTCCCCTCCATATTCCTGGACATGTGCAATCTCGGGTAGTTAGTCTGGTGCGGTGTCCATCACACCGTTCACTCCAGCACTGCACTACTCAATTGGAGGAGATAATGTCTGTTCTAGAGAAATTGGGGTGGCTTATTAATATCAAGAAGTCACGTTTGCAGCCCTGAAGGTGCAGGAGTTCCTGGGTCTCTTCCTGGACTCTTGGGTTCAGGAATGTCGCCTACCAGAGTCAATGGTAGATGGTATTCAGCGTCAGGTGCTGAGGGCTGTAAATAATCCATCTATGTCATTTAGGGGGGCAATGTCACTTCTAGGCTCACTCACGTCTTGCATTCCGGCTGCCCGCTGGGCTCAATTCAATACTAGGGCCCTGCAGCGGGATGTGTTACATAATGATTGTCAGCTGGGAGGATGCTTGGAAAGGAAATTTTCTTTGCCTCCCTCTACCATACAGTCCCTGCATTGGTGGTTATACTTGTCAAACTTTTATAAACGGGTTCACTGGGTAAACCATATCTCCCAAGTTGTTACTACAGACGCTAGCCCCAAGGGTTGGGGAGCTCATATGGGGGAGGTGTAAGTCCAGGGGGGTAGACACATTCTGAGCAGGATGCGTCATCTAACCTGAAAGAGCTATTAGCTGTGGAGCGGGCATTAAGATAGCTCCTCATGTCCCTGCAGGGTCGGCATGTCAGACTGTTCTCAGACAATCAGGTAACTGCGGCCCACATTAACCACCAAGGGGGAACTCTGTTAAGAACTTTGATGGAGGTAACGGACCGTATTTTTCAGATGGCCGAAAATCATCTGCTGTTATTAACATCCCTGCATATAAAAGGAAAAGAGAATGTCAGAGTCGATTTTTTACGCCGCAAGCTCAGACAGGGGGAATGGTTGTTGAATCAGACTGTCTTCAACCAAATTGTGCAGATGTGGGGGTCCCCAGACATAGAACTTTTCCCCAACAAGGGGAACAGAAAAATGAGTCGGTTTTGTTCTTTAAACCACAGAGAAGATCCACATGCTGTGGATGCTCTACTGATCCCAAGGGACTTCAAGCTTGCATATGCCTTACCTTCGATAGCCCTGAGTCCTTTAGTTCGAAGGAAAATACTAGTGATGAGCGAATATACTCGTTACTCGAGATTTCTTGAGCATGCTCGGGGGTCCTCCGAGTATTTTTTAGTGCTCGGAGATTTCGTTTTTCTTGCCGCAGCTGAATGATTTACATCTCTTACCCAGCATAAGTACATGTGGGAATTCCCTAGCAACCAGGCAACCTGGAGATTGGAGATGGGTCTGGCCACGAGCACCCTTAACCCCTTTACCACCAAGGGTGGTTTGCATGTTAATGACCAGGCCAATTTATACAATTCTGACCACTGTCCCTTTATGATATAATAACTCTAGAACGCTTCATGGATCCCGGTGATTCTGACACAGTTTTCTTGTTACATGTTGTACTTCATGATAGTGGTAACATTTCTTCGATATTACATCCTTTAATTTGTGAAAAATTTGGGAACATTTTAGAAAAATTCACAATTTTCCAACTTTGAATTTCCATGCCCTTAAATCAGAGCCATAACCCTAAACACACCCCTAACCCGAACACAGCCCTAACCCTAATCCCAACCCTAACCACACCCCTAACCCCAACACACCCCTAACCCTAATCACAACTCTAACCATAACCCTAACCACACCCCTAACCCTGACACACGCTTAACCCAACCATAAACGTAATCCAAACCCTAACCCCAACTCTAGCCCCAACCCTAACCCTAGTCCCATCCCCAACCCTAACTTTAGCCCCAACCCTAACTTTAGACCCAACCCTAACCCTTAATGGAAAAAAGGATATTTTTTTTTAAATTTATCATTTTTCCTAACTAAGGCGGTGATAAAGGGGGGGTTGATTTACTGTTTATAGCAGGTTTTTATAGTGGGTTTTTATGTTTGGAAGCTGTCACACACTAAAAGACGCTTTTTATTGCAAAAAATAGGTTTTGTGACACCACATATTGAGAGCTATGTGGGGGGCGTTTATACTGTTACCGCCTTTGGTAAAATTGATAAAGCAGTTTTATGCTTCGGGTTAGTACGATTACAGTGATACCTGATTTATATCATTTTTTTATGTTTAGGCGCTTTTATACAATAAAAACTATTTTATATAAAAAATAATTATTTTTGCATCGCTTTATTCTGAGGGCTATAATTTTTTTTTATTCGCCGATGACTCTATATGGCGGCTCGTTTTTTGCGGGACAAGATGACGTTTTCAGTGGTGCCATGTTTATTTATATCCATTTTGATCGCGTGTTATTCCACTTTCTGTTCGGCGGTATGATGATAAAGCATTGTTTTTTTACCTTGTTTATTTTTATTTTTTTACGGTGTTCACTGAAGGGGTTAACTAGTGGGACAGTTTTGTAGGCTGGGTCATTACGGACGCGGCAATACTAAATATGTGTACTTTTATTGTTTCTTTTTTTATTTACATAAAGAAATGTATTTATTGGAACAATATTTTTTTTCTTTATTTAGGAATTTTTAAAAAATATTTACACAGTGTATTTTTTTTTTCTTTTTTACACTTTGCACAGCACTGTGTCAGATCAGCGATCTGACAGGCAGTGCAGGAGGCTTGCTGGCACCTGCTGGCAGCAGGCGCTCGCAAGCCACCTCCCTGCAGGATACGGAAGGACCCTCGCGGCCATCTTGGATCTGGGGCCTGCAGGGTGGAGAATGGAGGAGACCCTCAGAACAACGCGATGACATCGCGTTGTTCTGAGGGTCTCAGGGAAGCACGCAGGGAGCCCCCTCCATGCGCGATGCCTCCCTATGCCACCAGAACGCTGTGATCATGTTTGATCGCAGTGTTCCGAAGGTTAATGTGCCAGGAGCAGTCAGTGACCGCTCCTAGCACATAGTGCCGGATGTCAGCTGTAATAATCAGCTGACACTCGGCCGCGAGCAGCCGCGCTCCCCCCGTGAGCGTGACTGATCGCATATGACGTACTATCCCGTCGATGGTCATACGGGCCCGGGTCACCTCAATGGGATAGTATGTCAGATGTCAGAAAAGGGTTAATTTTCCCAAGGGTAACAGGACTCCAAAAGTTATTGTGCAATTTGTCCTGAGTACTCTGATACCCAATATATGGGGGTAAACCACTGCTTGGGCGCATGGCAGAGCTCGGAAGGGTAGGAGCGTAATTTGACTTTTTTAATGCAAAATTGGCTGTAATTGAGATCGGACGCCATGCTGCGTTTGGAGAGCCCCTGATGTGCCTAAACAGTGGAAACCCCCCCCACAAGTGACCCCATTTTGGAAACTAGACCCCCAATGAACTTATCTAGACGTGTGGTGAGAACTTTGAACTTTTTCCACAAAAATGATCTTTTAGTCCCCAATTTTTTATTTTTCCAAGGGTAACAGGAGAAATTGGACCCCAATTTGTCCTGAGTACTCTGATAACCCATATGTGGGAGAAAACTACTGTATGGGCACATGTCGGGGCTCGGAAGGGAAGTAGTGACTTTTTGTAATGCAGACTCTGATGGAATGGTCTGTAGGTGTCATGTCGCGTTTGGAGAGCCCCGATGATGTGCCTAAACAGTGGAAACCGCCCACAAGTTACCCCATTTTGGAAACTAGACCCCCCCAAGGAACTTATCTAGATGTGTGGTGAGCACTTTGAACCCCCAATTGCTTCACAGATGTTTATAATGTAGAGCTGTGAAAATAAATAATCATATTTTTTCCACAAAAATTTTCTTTTTGCCCCCAATTTTTTATTTTCCAAGGGTAACAGAAGAAAATGGACCCCAAGAGTTATTGTGCAATTTGTCCTGAGTACGCTGATACCCCATATGTGGGAGTAAACCACTGTTTGGGCACATGACAGCTCAGAAGGGAAGAAGCGCCAGATTTTACTGTTATGGTATGAAGGTGCCATGACCCACTGGGAGAGCCCATGAGGTGCCAAAACAGCAGAACCCCCATAAGTGACCTCATTTTATGAATTACACCTCTAAATGAATTTATCTAAGGGTGTCTCAGAATTTTATACCATTGGGCAGCCATGCGGAGAGTCTCGGGAGGAACGGAGCGCTATTTGCCTATTCAAGTAAATGGGTCTGTGCATGTCAGTGTTTCCAAAGACCGTGTGTCCGTGGGCAAAACACGCTGACATATCCGTTTTTTAATGTCAGCACGAGCCACAAAACATCCAGCACACGTGCATATGCATAACACACATGGATGTCATACATGTGACACGCATCGGTGCCGGGGAAGAAGCGTTACAGTAAGCGCTGTTCCCTGGCGCTGGGTGCTGAACACGGCTTTCGTCAATCTCCCCTGCTCTGCCGGCGATCGGCACAAGCAGGGGAGAATGATGAGAGCCACAATCAGCACCCAGCGCCAGGGAACAGTGCTTACTGTAACACTTCTTCCCTGGTGCCCGTCCTTGTGGTACTGATGCGGCACAAGCATGTCACACGTGTGCCGCAAATATTACACACACAGCCACTGACATCTCCGGTAGCGGAAATATTAGGACGTGTGAAAGAGGCGTTATAGCAGGTTTTTCTGTTTGGCTGCTGTCACACACTAAAAGACGCTATTTTTTGCAAAAAATTGTTTTTGCATCACCAAATTTTGAGACATGTAATTGTTCCATAATTTGGTCCACAGGGTCATGTGAGGTCTTGTTTTTTGTGGGACGAGTTGACTTTTTTTTGGTACCATTTTTGGGCACATGACATTTTTTGATCGCTTTTTATTCCGATTTTTGGGAGGCAGAATGAACAAAAACCATCAATTCATAAATTTATTTTGGTTGTGGGGCATTTATACCGTTCTACGTGTGGTAAAATTGATAAAGTAGTTTTATTCTTCGGGCTAGTACGATTACAGCAATACCTCATTTATATAATTTTTTTATGCATTGGCGCTTTTATACAATAAAAACTATTTTATATACTAAATAATTATTTTTGCATAGCTTTATTCTGAGAGCTATAACTTTTTTATTTTTCTGGTGATGGAGCTGTATGGGGGCTTGTTTTTTGCAGGACAAGATGACGTTTTCAGCAGTACCATGTTTATTTATACAGTATATGTCTTTTTGATTGCGTGTTATTCCACTTTTTGTTCGGCGGTATGATGATAAAGAATTGATTTTTGTCTTGTTTTTTTTTTATGGTGTTCACTAAAAGGGTCAACTAGTGGGTCATTACGGACGCGGCGTTACCAAATATGTGTACTTTCATTGTTTAGATTTTTTTTTATGCAAATATTTATTTATTTATAGAATAAATATTGATCTTTTTATTATTATTTTTGAAAATATTTTTACAATTATTTAAAAAAAATTTGTTTTAATTCATTTTTACGTTTAAAACTGTGGCCCACTATGAGACATTCATTTTGTGCAGGCTGATCACTTCTATGGCATGCAGATCTGCATGCTATAGAAGCTGACAGCGCTGCAGTTTCTATACACTAACCTGAGAGACTTCCTGGCATGCACTGCGCATGACAGGAAGTTTCTCAGCTCTGGAGACCCCAATGTCATCATGACGACATCGGGACTCCATGGCAGCGATCGGGACCCTGCTGTCAGCCCCTGTGCCGGCTCCGGAATGTTGCGATCGTGTTTGATCGCAGCATTTCGGGGGATAATGTGCCGGGAGCAGTCTGTGACCGATCCTGGCACTTAGTACCGAGTGTCAGCCGTGTGCGCGGCCGATCGCTATGACATAATATCCTGTCCATGGTCAGACGGGCCCAGGGCACTTGGACGGGATAGTACGTCGGATGCCAGAAAGAGGTTAAACTAGACACCTCAAGGAATGTATCTAGATGTGTGGTGAGCACCTTGAATTCCCAATGTGCATAACAGAAGTTTAGAACGTTGAGCTGTGAAACTAGAAAAAAAAATTAAACTTTTCCAACAAAAAAATTCTTTTAACCCAAACTTTTTTTATTTTCACAAGGGTGTGCAATTTCTCCTGAGTACACCAACACCCCTCATGTGGTCGAAAGCTTCTTTAGAGGCACAGTGCAAAGCTAAGAATGGAAGAAGCGCCATAATGGAGTTCAGAATTTTGCATTATGTTACATTGGCAGAGCCCCTGAGCTGCCAGAACAGTAGAAACCCCTCATGAGTGACCTCATTTTACAAACTACACCCCCCAATGAATTCATCTAGGAATGCAGTAATCATATTAACATCACAGCTGTGTCACAGAAATTATACCATTGAGCTGTGAAGAGTGAATAATTAAATTTTTATCACTAAAATGTTGTTTTTACTGCAAGATTTTATTTTTTCTAAGGGCTAGTAGGAAAAAATGGACCTCAGTTTGTTGTATAAATTTCTCCTGAGTGCGCCAATACCCTACATGTAATTGGGAAATACTTTTCAGGCACAGTGTAAAGCTTATAAGGGAAGGAGAGCCATATTATTGACATTGCGTTTCATCCGGTTTTCTCCAGATCCGGCAAATCTGCCGCTTCCGGTTTCTTGAAAAAACATCCATTACAACGTTTTTTGTCTCCGGCGAAAAAGCTTGAAGCGCCGGATCCGGCGCTTCCGGCTGTTTGCAAGAATGGAAGCCTATGGGAGCCGGAAGGTGCCGGATCCGGAAAAAGGCGGATCTGGCAGCATGATCCGATGTTTTAAACTGAGCATGCTCCAAATTTTTTTTTATCCAATAATCTAGATAGGCTAGCCGGATCCGTCAAAAAAACGGATCCGTCGCATCAGTTTTTCACAATCTGCGCCGGATCCAGTTTTTCCAACATTCGCCGGATTTAGCCTGACACTGAAAACCTAATGTGTGAAAGTAGCCTTACTCTGGACACTGTCTGGCCTCTGTTTAGAGGTGTGCTTCTTTTCAGAAGTGCACAAAACTGTATTTTAGAGATTTACATGTAAACCACGATGCAATGCTCAGGGCAGAGCGCAAGATAGATTTGCTCTGAGCCTTAGGCTGGAGACACACTAGCGAATTAACAATCAGCCTGATTTTGATGCAGGGGAGTCGGACTAGTGCAACGCAATTGTCATGCAAGTGTCATGTGTTTTTTGTGTATATATACAGTACAGACCAAAAGTTTGGACACACCTTCTGATTTAAAGATTTTTCTGTATTTTCATGACTATGAAAATTGTACATTCACACTGAAGGCATCAAAACTATGAATTAACACATGTGGAATTATATACTTAACAAAAAAGTGTGAAACAACTGAAATTATGTCTTATATGCTAGGTTCTTCAAAGTAGCCACCTTTTGCTTTGCTTTGATGACTGCTTTGCACAGTTTTATTCTTCGGGTCAGTACGATTACAGCGATACCTCATTTATATCTTTTTTTATGTTTTGGTGCTTTTATACGATAAAAACTATTTTATAGAAAAAATAATTATTCTTGCATCGCTTTATTCTGAGGACTGTAACTTTTTTATTTTTTCTTTGATGACGCTGTATGGCGGCTCGTTTTTTGCGGGACAAGATGACGTTTTCAGCGGTACCATGGTTATTTATATCCGTCTTTTTGATCGCGTGTTACTCCACTTTTTATTTGGCGGTATGATAATAAAGCGTTGTGTTTTGCCTCGTTTTTTTTTTTTACGGTGTTCACTGAAGGGGTTAACAGTTTTATAGGTCGGGTCGCTACGGACGCGGCGATACTAAATATGTGTACTTTTATTGTTTTTTTATTTTTTTATTTAGATAAATGTATTTATAGGAACAAAATATATATTTTTTTTTTGCATTTTTTTTTGGAATTGTTTTTTTTTTTTACACTATAACATTGCCCCAGGGGGGGGAACACGATGTTATAGTGTAAGATCGCCGATCTGACACTTTGCTGTGCACTGTGTCAGATCGGCGATCTGACGTGCACAGCTCCTGGAGGCTTCCCAGCGCCTACTCTGAGCAGGCGCAGTGAAGCCACCTCCCTGCAGGGCCTGGATGCCGTGGCCATCTTGGATCTGGCCCTGCTGCAGGGAAGAGGAGGTAAGAGACCCTCGGAGCAACGCGACTACATCGCGTTGCTCCGAGGGTCTCACGGAAGCCCGCAGGGAGCCCCCTCCCTGCGCGATGCTTCCCTATACCGCCGGAACACTGCGATCATGTTTGATCGCAGTGTGCCGGGGGTTAATATGCCGGGGGCGGTCCGTGACCGCTCCTGGCACATAGTGCCGGATGTCAGCTGCGATAGTCAGATGACACCCGGCTGCGATCGGCCGCGCTCCCCCCGTGAACGCGGCCAATCGCGCTGGACGTACTATCCCATTGAGGTGGGGTGGGCCCGATGTCAGAAAGGGGTTAACTTTTCCATATTTTGGAAGACAGAGACATGTGAGGGATTGTTTTTTGGCGGGACGAGTTGACGTTTTTATTGGTACAGTTTTAAGCACATGACTTTTTTTATTGCTTTCTATTCCAATTTGTGGTAGGCAGAATGAACAAAAAACAGCAATTCAGGAACAGTCTTTTTTTAAATGCCATTCCACGTGTGTTAAAATTGATATGGCAGTTTTATTCTTCAGGTCAGCACAATTACAGTGATACCACATTTATATTTTTTTTTATGTTTTGGCGCTTTTACAAAGTAAAACCATTTTATAGGAAAAAAAATATTTTTGCATCTCTTTATTCAGAAAGCTACAACTTTTTATTTTTTCTGCTGATGGAGCTGTATGGCGGCTTGCTTCTTTGCGGGACAAGATGACGTTTTCAGAGCTACAGCTTTTTTTATTTACACATTCGTCTTTTTGATCGTGTTTTATTACACTTTTTTTCGGAAATATTACGATAAAGCATTGTTTTCTTTTCTTTTTTAGGGTGTTCACTGAAGGGGTTATCTAGTTGGGTCGTTATGGACGTGGTGATACCAAACATGTACTTTTTTGCTTATTTTTGTTTCTCTAAAAATATTTATTTATAGGTACTATATATTTATTATTATTTTTACAATTTTTTTTTTTACTTTTTTACTTAGTCTATGTGACTTTCACTCTTTTCACTCTGATCACTTATAAAGCATAGCAATGCACAATCATTATAAACTGTCAGTACTGCACTGATGTACATAACGACATAAGGGTCACCAGGACTAGCAAGCTTGTTAAACCATGCTCAGAGCATGGTGGGTCACACCATACTCTGAGCATGGTTTAACAAGCTTGCTAGTCCTGGTGACCCTTATGTCGTCATGACTATATCAAGTCACCATGACAATAATCGGGTCGCACAATGACATCGTAGGAGCGCCGAATGGAGAGCAGAGAGGATCCCTTCCCTCTGCCTGCCCTCTATATGATGAGATCGCAATCGAGATCACACAGCCCCTGTGAGCGCAAAATCGACTGAACGTATCATATGTACTTGCCAACCTGGATGTAATGATACGTCCAAGGTCGTGAAGGGGTTGAAAGCAACTTTTTCCCAAGTGTTGCTCTTGATTGAGAGGTGTCTCCTTATAAGGGGACATAGTGAGAGACTTGTCTATAGAGTGCAGTGGATGGTGAGATGCCGCAGAGACCCGCTTGTCTAAATAGTCTCCAGCACAGTCTTGGTCCCTGGAGGCTTTAAAAATGTTTTTCTTTGAAAACGCTGCAGTGTGTCAGAGTCAAAGATTCATGGCTGAGATCATACATCTACAGTAGTGCCTGATACATGTTGCTCGTGGATTGGACACTTTGCATCAGCGATCAGGTTCACTTTAAACAAATACACACTATGTTGTCACACAAAACAATGTATGGAACATACCTCTGTCTGACCCCATTGTGCACCTCAAATATCTTGGTGTTAAAGGGATTTTAATGCGTTCATTTCTTGAGGATCCTGAAAGAACCAGACAATGTAAAAAAAAATTTAATAGTACACTTATATGTTTTGTCTGCTTGAGGGAAAAAAATAAATACAGAGAAGAGTCCCACAATCTACCAGCCAGAGCAAAAAGTATCTATAAGGCCTCTTTCACATGCCAGTGTCTCCAGTATGTGTGGTGACAGCTTTCACACGTACCAGAGACACCGACACACGCAGACCGATTGAAATGAATGGGTCTGTGCACATATCTGTGTTTTTTTATGGACCGGTTGTCCGAGTGACTCACACGTAGACATGTCCTTTTTGTGCAGCTGCACGGATAACATGGACCCATTCAAGTCAATGGGTCTGTGTAAACACGTACCGCACACGAATGCCGTCCGTGTGATGCATCAGTACCACACGGCCGCCAGGGAAGAAGTGCTGCAGTAACTGCTGTTCCCCGGTGGCTGGTGCTGAAGCTGGCTCTCATCATTCTCCCCTGCTCTGCCGGCGATCGGCAAAAGCAGAGGAGAATGATGTCCGAACTATGACAGCAGGTGGGGGCTTTTGGGACTCTTACCCCTATCATCGGACACCTGCTGCTGCTAATAACAGTGACAGCAGGAACGGATGATCGGTATATTCCACAGCGACCGTCCCAGCTTAAAACCACTGGTGAATGAGATGCTGAGCGCAGCATAATTCACAAGTGGTGACATCATCACCGGCATTTGCCCACGGTCCTGAGGTCACCACAGTTCAGCCCGGCCTCGATGATATCTCCGCTGGTGAAAGATGCTGCGCTCTCAGCATATCATTCATCAGTAGTTTTCAGCCGGGACGGTCGCAACTATTTAGCCCCCAGACATGGATTACAGCGTCGGACAGGTATTATTATTTTTTTATTTTATTTTTATTACAAGAGATCAAGGGCTTCGGGGAATTAGGTGTTGCAGTAAGTATGGTTTAATTTAGAATATTAAAGGTGTCTCTGTCATTTTTTCAAATAAAGTATTTTATTCTGGCTGTGTCTTTATTTATCATATAACTATAGGATTAGTAATTATAGGATTATAGGATTAGTAATGGAGAGGTGTCTTACAGACACCTCTCCATTACTAATCCGTGGGCTTGATGTCACCTGACATGACAGAGGAGACATCAACCCCATAAATATGAACTCCACTTGACACCGCTAAAGGGCAAGTGGGAAGAGCCGGGCAAAGTGCCAAAATTGGAGAATCTAATAGATGCGCCTTTTCTGGGCAGCTGCGGGCTGCTGTTTTAGGCTGGGTGGGCAATATCTATGGCCCCTAACCAACCTGAGAATGGCAGCCTCCAGCTGTGAGCTTTAACAAGGCTGGTTGTCAAAAATGTGGGGGACCCCACATCGTTTTTTTTTACTATTTAAAAAATTAAAAAAACAGCTTGGGGATTCCTCTATTCTTGATAACCAACCTTGCACCTCTATTCTTGCTAACCATCCTTGCAGAAGCTGACAGCTGAGGGTTGCAGCCCCCAGCTGTGAGTTTTGCCTGGCTGGTTCAAGAAAATAAGGGGGAATCCAAGTCAGGTTTTTCATTCATTTATTTAGTTAGATCGCAGGCGGTGGCTGTGGAATACCCCGATCATCCGCTCCTGCTGTCACTGTTATTAGCGGCAGCAGGTGTCGGAAGATGGGGGTAAGAGTCCCAAAAGCCCCCACCTGCTGTCATCACTCGGACAACATTCTCCTCTGCTCGCGCCGATCGCTGGCAGAGCAGGGAAGCATGATGAGAGTCGGATTCAACACCAGTCGCCGGGGAACAGCGCTTACTGTAGTGCTTCTTCCCTGGCAGCTGTCCGTGTGGTACTGATGTGGCACACGGTTGCGGCACACGGTTGCCACATGTGTGCTGCATGTAGTACACACACGGACACAGATATCTCCAGTACCGTTTTTTCCGGTACTGCAAATAAACTGACATGTGAAACGGGCCTAAAAGAGAATCTCTCTTCCTGGAGTAAAAATCATATTGGTCTCTATAAAAGACAAAAAGACATTCTATTATATGATATAGGCACCATTTCCCATTAGCATTGAATAAAGAATTAATGCTTGCTGTGAGATTTCCCAGAAATCACGGGTGATCCTTAGGAATACCAAATGTAGGACCGCCTATGATCATTTTATTATCTGGGAACCCTTTTTATATAATGATGTAAGAATCAGAAGTGAACAGTTCCTTTCTTCAGGATTATATGACAAAAATAAGACAACACACACATGTACAGTGGGGAAAATAAAACTTTGTAGAAAAAATCCAGCTCACCGCAGTAGAATCCAATGGCTATGCACCGAAAGAAGTTCGTATTAGCAGCAAACGAGCAGTATCAAAGGGGGAAGTTATCCAGCAACAGATCCATACAATGATATAATTATTTATCCCCTTCACGGCTAGAGGTATTTTTGTTTTTGCTTTTTTATTTTTTGTGCTCCCCTTCTTCCCAGAGCATTAATTTTTTTTTAATTTTTTTGTCAATATGGCCATGTTAGGGCTTGTTTTTTACGGAACAAGTTGTACTTTTGAACAACACCATTGGTTTTAATATATCGAGTACTGGAAAATGGGAAAAAAATTCCAAGTGCGGTGAAATTGCAAAAAAAAAGTGCAATTCCACAGTTTTGTTATGTTTTTTTACCATGTTCACTTAATGCTGAAACTGGCCTGCCATTATGATTTTACAGGTCGTTACAAGTTCATAGACACCAAACATGTCTAGGTTTTTTTTTTTTTTATTTAAGCGGTGGGAAAAAAATCCAAAGTTTGGTTAAAAAAAGCGCCATTTTCTGAGACTCGTTAGTGTCTCTATTTTTTGTGATCTGGGGATTGGGTGAGGGCTTATTTTTTCCGCACTGAGCTGACATTTTTAGTGATACAATTTTGGTGTAGATACAATCTTTTGATTGCCCGTTATTGCATTTTGTCAAGTTAATTATTTTTTTTAAATTGAAAGATCGGGCGATTCTGAACGCAGCGATACCAAATATGTGTATATTTGAATTTTTCTTTATTGTTTTATTTTGAATGGGGCGAAAAAGGGTTAATTTGAACATTCATATATTTTTTTTATTTTTTTTAAATTTTTTTGATTACTTTTTGCAAGCTTCAATAATCTCCATGGGAGACTAGAAGTTGCAGTTATCTGATCGCCTCTGCTACACACAGACAACGATCAGATTGCTTGTGTGTAGCAGAAATGCTCACTTGCTATGAGCGCCGATCACCGGGCGGTGTTCATAGCAACCCGGCTATAATAACCATAGAGATCTGCTAGAGACCTCTGGTTGTCATGCCAACCCATCGGTGACCCATAATCATGTGATGGGGTCACCAATGGGCGGGATTAGTGACGTGCTTCTGGTAAGCGCTAGTTAAATGCCGCTGTCAGAGATTGACAGCGGCATTTAACTAGTTAACAGCTGCAGGTGGATCGCGATTCCACCCGCGGCTGTTACGGGCACATATCAGCTGTATATATCATATCATCTGTCATGTGCCTGTTGCAAATATATTTATGAATTGATAGGAGGAGAAGCGTATTTATTCCACTGATAATCCTTTTTTTGCTGGATATTTTTTGGTATGGACGCTTCATGGATGATATTCTTATTATCATGCAGGGTGATGGGGCATCCATACCAAAATTTATCTCATACATCAATAATAATTCTGCTAACATTGTTTTTTCATATTGCTTCCATCCTAAAGTCATATCCTACTTAAGACATTATCCTGACGGGCGATATACAGTAGGTGATGCCATTGTTCTCTGTGAACTTTTCAGAAAACCTAGTAAACCAGGTAACTTCATTTTGCTAGCCAACAGTTCACACCCAAGACATGTGTTAAACAATTTACCAGTTGGTGAATATGTTCGAGCCAGGAGATGTTGCACAAAAAATGACAGATATATTTCTGAATGTCACAATATTAGATCCAGACAACAAAGAACAGGTTACTCTTCAGCTGTCCTTAATAGGGCAAAAATTAAAGCTAATTCTAAAACTAGATTGGAATATCTCTCCCAAGAAAAAACTAACCAAAATTATCAGAATGAAAATGTTTTTGATGACAACAAAGTAGTTTTTTCTACGGAATTTAGCAACAACTTCTATCAAGTTACTATTATTATTAAAAAATATTTACCTATTTTTTATATTGATAATTCTTTAAAAAACATACTGAAGGGGGGAATGTAAATTTGTATCCCGCCGTGGAGCTACGATTGGCAATCTGGTTGCCCCTAGCGACCACACCAATAAAAGTATAAATAAAAAGGGAAAACCCAATAATTGGCTTTCCACCAGTGGTTCTTATAAATGTGAACAGAGACATTGTGGTCTCTGCAAGCACATGTCTAATACTAAAACCTGTATTTCATCATCAGACAAAAAGGTCTATCCTATTGTGAGGCAGTGACCGGTGTCACATGCGTGGGTCGCTATGTATCCCCACAGGATGTGCACGGAGGCGTATTGAGGCTACTTTGATTATGGGAACACTCCGAACTATGATTAAGACTCAGTCAATTTGAAACGCGCAAGGCCATGAGTTTCCCTGGTTACTTGCCTTTTTTTCGAAGCTAATGGTTTTATACCATGATATTAACCATCAAACACGGTCTCATCTGACCACATAACCTAATCCCATGGTCTTGGCGAACTTCAAACGTGCCTGGACATGTGCTGGTGTGAGCAAAGGGGCCTTGCGTGCCCTGCAGGGTTTTAATACATGACAGCGTAGTGTGTTACTAAGAGTAATATTGAAGACTGTGGTCCGAGCTCTCTTCAGCTCATTGACCAGGTCATCCTGTGTGGTTCTGGGCAGATTCCTGATCTTTCTCAGAATCATCCTCACCCCACAAGGCAAGATCTTGCAAGGAGCCCCAGACCAAGGAAGATTAAGTCATCTTGCATTTCTTCCATTTTCTAATAATTGTGCCAACAGTTGTTGACTTCTCAACAAGTGGCTTGCATATTGTCCTGTAGCTCATCCCAGCCTTTTGCAGGTCTACAATTTTGTCGCTGGTGTCCTTAGACAGCTATTTGGTCTTGGCCATGGTGGAGAGGTTGGAGTGTGATTGATTGAGTGTGTGGACATGTATCTTTTATATAGGTAACGAGTTCAAACAGGTACAATTAATGCAGGTAATAAGTGCAGAGAAAGAGGAATTCTCAAAGAAAAACTAACAGGTCTGTGAAAGTCAGAATTCTTGTTGGTTGGTAGCTGATCAAATACCTACCATAAATATTTTGTGTATAAGCAGACCCAAGTATAAGCCGAGGCACCTAATTTTGCCTGGAAAAACTGGGAAAATGTATTGACTCGAGTATAAGCCAGGTTTGCATTGTCCCCCAATCCCTATTCTGGTATGCATGGTTCCTCATCCCCATCCTTATATGCATGGCTCCCTATCCCCATGCTTGTATCATTGGCTTCTTATCCCCATCCTTGTCTGCATGGCTCCTTATTCCCATCCTTGCCTGCAT